>NW_006408536.1:653164-658414 GCF_000296735.1 Chrysochloris asiatica
AGGAAATGCCAATAGGATTTTTCAACTAGGAAAACATTGAAAATCTTTTCCCATCAGTCTCAGGAGAGCAGTAGAGGCGACAAATGACTTGGAAATAACTGATTAAGTTTTAGGTGTTTATGGTGTATGCAGAAAGGATAAAAAGACAGGTCTGGAGTTTAGACAAAAAATTTATGTGAAATATAAAAATTTTACTTTCACCAATATGCAAGAATTATCTCAGGAAGAACATATAGTTTCTAAGAGTGCCAAGATTGGGACTGCAGTGAAAAAAATAGTGTTGAAGCAAAGAATGGAGGGAATTCAGTCTGAAAAGGAGACTGACAGAGAGTGGCTATAGGTAAGAGAGAACAGTATCACTCCACAGAATGGAGAACAGGGTTCAAAGAGATGGAGTAAAACTGTTCAATGCTGTAGGAAGGACAAACCAGACCATTCAAGAAATCGCTCTTTGGTTTTAGGCTTTAGCTGCTTTCAGGAGTGTCTCCTTATCTTTGATTTTGGAGAGCTTGATTCTGATATGTCTCTGTGATTTTCTTTTGGGGTCTATCCTTCCTGGGGTTCATTGAGCTGCTTGAATGTTTATCTTTTCACTTTTCAGGATGTTAGAGAAATTTTCTTCCAGCAGTTCTTCAACTATTTCCTCTGTGGACTTGTGTGATTCTTCTTGTTCTGGAATGCCGATAATTCTTAAGTTATTTCTCTTCATGTTGTCCAACATGAATCTTAGACCCTCTTCAGATTTTTTTATCCTTTTGTCCTGTTTGCTCTTCTATCTTTGTGGTATTGAGAGGTTTGTCTTCCAGCTCACTGGTTCTGCCTTCCATGTCTTCTATTCTACTCCTTTGCCCTTTTAAAGTATTGTCTATTTCTGATAGTCTATTATTGATCATTTGGACCTCTTTCTGTGGGTTTTGAATTGTTTCCAATGCAGTACCTATCTTATTTGATTGTTCCTGTAGCACTTTCCTGACTTCTTCCTTATTTTTCCCAACTCCATTGTAAAGTGTTTTGAAACATTTTATAATCATTTTTCTGAATTCCTTCTCAGGCATTTCCAAGGCTTGCCCTCCTTCCAGAATGTAATCCAGGTCTACCTCTAGGTCATTTATCTCTGACATTTGATCTTGTTTCTGGACATGTACTGATATGTTATCTGCTTTTGCTTCTTGGACATGTTTAGTGTTTATCTGTGTCTTTTATACTTAATTGAATATTTGTTTTAGTATTTTGTATGGTTTCTGATTGCTTCTAGGTATATGTGATCAGGATGTGAGCTTCCCTTTTTACTCTACTTATTGCTTAACTCAGAGTAACTTTCACAGTTGTTGTCTTCCTCCCTGTTATATGGCAGTTGTTATTGGTTCTTGCCTGGGTTTTGGTGTTTTATAGAGTGTGGTTGTAGCTTGACTATATAGTAGCAGTTGATGTCTCTCTTGGGTAATATAGGGAGAGAAAGAGTCCCCCAAAGGTAGAAGAGGGAGCATGCAACAGCAAAACAACACCAGCCAAAAAACAAAAAAGCAACAACAACAACAACAAAAAGACAAATTTAGACTGAATACTGTCGTCTATAATTGCAGAAAGGGAAAGGAAGGAGAAAAAAAAAAATCTGGAGCGTAATATGAGTATGACTTTAATGTCCTCTCTTCAGCTTCTTAAGGAGCTCTGGTAGCGTAGTGGTTACGAATCGGGCTGTGAACCACAAGGTCTGCAGTTCGAAACTACCAGCTGCTCCGCGGGAGAAAGATGAAGTGATCTGCTCCCGTAAAGATTTACAGCCTCGGAAACCCTGTTCGTGGGTCGAAACCAACTCGAAGGCACTTAACAACAGCAACAACTTCAGCTTCTTGCCTTCAAAACTGCCTGAGAGATTTCAAGATGCCACTGTTGGCTGTTATGCTGTACCTCCGGGTTTAATTTAATTTTTGGCCTATTTTTTGTTTTTAAACTCTCTTTCCCTCTCTACACCCCTGTCCTGGCCTTTCCCTTATTTAAAAAAAAAAATCAGTGCCAGCTCTTGGGCTGAGAGTATCTGTGCACATGCCTGGCAGAGGAACCCACCAGTGCTAAGGGTAGGGAGTTTCCACTCACTCAGGCACCCCCTCTAGTTATCAGCATGGAGGTGTGCAAACATTGGGTGGGGGGGCAATGAACAGATACCAAAAAAAAAAAAAAAAGAAAAGAAAATCAGAACAAAAGAACAAAGCAAAACTGACAAAGACCACTGTTGCTCCGAGGTTCCCGATGCATTTTTCCATGGTGTGTCTGCTCCCCCGCTTGGTCTTGCCGTTTGGTTTCCACCAAGCCCAGCAGATTCAAAAGTACAAGATTTCTTACTTTAGCTACAAGTTCCACTAGTTATAAGCCTTCAAACCTTTTAAATATTCCTATCCTTGTGGTTCCGAGTTTTAGAGCTCTGCCCTGGATCTGCTTTGCCTGGTATTCTGTGGTATTGCTGATGGCGAACTTCACTGCACCTCTATCCTAGCTGCCAACAAGCCCCACCTCCACTGTGTCAATTTCTTGATAGCAAATGTTCTACATATTTTAATTTTATATTTCCAAAAATTGAAACTAAAGTTTAATCAAAGTCTTCCAGAAAAAACATACCAGTTCACTGGGAGACACAAACATTACTTTTGCTGTGAACTTTGGGAGAATCTGACCTGCATTAGGTTTAATAAGAGGCTGTCCTTTGACTAGGGATAAATGAAAATATTCAGTTTGGCAGGCTATTGACATCAGAAACACTTGCCAATTGTGCCCTTAATCTGAGGACTGATATTCATATATTAGTCAAGGCTGGAGGAAGTTGGCAAAAATAGAGAGTTTGGGTGCTGAGAATGTTACCAAAGCTGCAGGATACAGTTATCATAGTGGATAAATAAGAAAAACAATTGTTTTCAGCAAAAGCCCTGCTACCAGACAAAGTCCGAATTTGAATTGGTGGTTTGATGTTGAATATCAAAGTTGTTGTTTTTGTTAAGTGTTGTTGAGTCTGTTCTGACTCATAACAAGGCTGTAAATCTTTTCCGGAGCAAAAAGCCTCATTTTTCTCATGGCCTTCGCCCTTGACTGATCTGTTTTTTCTTGGACTGTATCACTTACCTCTCTTGGTAGCCATTGCTTTGTTTGTGATTTTTTTTTTTTTTTCAGGATCATACTAATAAATCCATGCTTCATTTCCTGTTACATTTCTTCCAAGAAATGTTTAGGCTGTTGATCCTACTTATTTAAAATTTACATTGAAAGTGTTGCTCTTGTCTGCAGCAGATCTGGGTGCAGTACTTTTGGCACCCATTGAGTTTTAATTTTCATTCACACTTGTGCAAGTTAAACCAATTGACATGCCTATGGTGTTGTCTATTGTTTCTGCTGTTAATCTTCGGTACCCTTCAATTAGGGATGAACAAGATTAACTGAGTTTTCAAAAATTGATGTATATAGTCTGTTAATGTGGGTTCATTTTCAACATCATCTGGCTATTTCTAAAAATGAGTTATCCATTTGTAAACTGTTGATTTCTTTGGGAGCATTGTCACCATAAACTTTTGTAACGCATCAGTGAATGGTTTTACCATTCTTTTACCCAAGCTTCACCAAAAATATGATGTTTGTTCTTACTTCCATTTTGACAGAATTCAATTTGCTCTGAGAGGGGTTCTTTTTAAGCTAATGTCTTATATCTTATTAGTGTCTCAAACTAGATCCTATTCAGACATGTTATGTAATAAGTTAGTACAAGTTCATTTTGGTGTAGAAAAATTTTGAAACCCATGCATAGTTTTTCCATAATACACATTTTCCATAAAATTTTTTGAAGACCCCTCCTGTGTATACATACACACATGCATACACAGGAAGGTAAGCCAAAAAGTATTACTACAAAATCAAAGACACCTTTATTAAACAAACATATCAAAATGTGAAGTTATTGTTCCTCAACATATCCTCCCTCTAGTTCTATACATTTCTATACCTTTTTGAAGGCAGTCTTTCGATCTCTCTAACCATTCACTGAAGAACTATGCACTCTTCAATTTATACCACATCAAAACGCCAACTTGGGCATCCTTACGGACTTCTATCATGTTCCTTTTAAATGTTCTTTGAGTTGGGGGAGCAAAAAGAAGTCTGAAGGGGTAAGATCAGGACACCTAGTTATACTAAGACAAGTGTATTACTAAAAGAACTTGTCAGCATCCATCCACTGATTGCAGAGATATGTTTAAACACATTTTGTTTGGAATAAAACTGTACATGCATGAATTTGAGTTAAGGTGCTGGTGAAGAATATTGAAAGGACCATAGACTGTCAGAAAAACAAACAAATCTATGTTGGAAGAAGTACAACCAGAATGTTCCTTAGGAGACAGGATGGTGAGACTTTGTCTCTCATACTTTGGACATATTATCAGGAGGGACCATCCCTGGAGAAGGACATTGTTCTTGCTAAAGTGAGGGGTCAGTAAAAAAGAAGACTCCCAGAGAGATGGATTGGCACAGTGGCAGCAACATTGAGCTCAAGCATAACAACAATTGTGAAGATGGCACCAAAGCAGGCAGTGTTTCATTCTGTTGTGCATAGGGTTGTTATAAGTAAGAACGACTCAACGGCACCTAAGAAAAACAATGTATGAATTGGAACACTAGTAGAAATACTTTTTGGCTTATTCTCATGTGTGTGTGTGTGTGTGTGTGTGTGTGTGTACTTGTATATAAGGAATCATAATATAACTGTGCTGTTCAAACTGTGAATATACATTCATTTCAAAACAAAGACTTTTTCACTGTCAAAATAATAATTTTTTTTCAAAGATGTTACAAATGGCCAATAAGCACATGAAAAAATATTCAACTTCATTAGCTACCAGATAAATGCAACTCAAAATCACAACATGATACCACTTCAATCCTACTTGGATAGCTATTATCACACAAAACAAAACAAAAACAATAAAATAACAAGAGTTGTCAGGATGTAGAAAAATTGAAACTTTTATCCATTGCTGTAGAAATGTAAAATGATGTAGCCATTTCAGAAAATAGTTTGACAGTTCCAGAAAAAAGTCAAGTACAGAACTACCAGACCACCCAACAATTCCATTTCTAAGGTATCATACTTAAAATAATTGAAAGCAGGAACTCAAAGTTACTTGCATACCAAAGTTCACAGTAGCATTATTTACAATAGGCAAACGGGGGAACAACCCAAATATCCATAAACAGATGAAAGAATAAACAACA
>NW_006408536.1:661144-662950 GCF_000296735.1 Chrysochloris asiatica
TTGATGGCACCTAACAACAACAACATTATCCAATATTCTGCAGACCACAGGCATGGCTTTTCAAAGAGGGAAAAAAATCACAAAGGTTACCATTATTATCAACAGACTGTTTTTTCTGGGCTCTATGATAATAAAATATTCAATCTAAAAATAAGTAGCATAGCCCCAAAAGACAATGTTTTACATCCTACTTTTGTGAACAGCTACTGGAATCTTTAAAGCTTATGAGCAGCTACCTAAGGTGCAACTATTGATTTCTCCCTGTGCAGAGGAAAGAAGAGTGATGAAAACTGAAGATGCTGCTTGGAACCAATTAGTCCAATAGAACACGTGAACATCAGTTTCCAAGATCCTGGGACCAGAAGAACTAGCTGGTGCCTGGGTGCCACTACCAACTGTTCTGATAGCAATCATATTAAAAGGTCCTGGATAGAGTGGGAGAAAATGTGGAATAAAATGCAAAATTATTTTTTAAAAAAGTAAAAAAAGACCAGCCTTACTGGTCAGAAAGATACTGAAGGACTATGGTCCTTGGTCATCCTTCAGGTCTGAAACTAAACTCACCCCATGGTTCAATTTTCAGCCAAGCAGTAGTAGTAGATAACATTATATAGTTATTATAACATTATCATTGTCAATATACTAATTAATAAGGATGAATACAGTTATAATTTTACAGCAGAATAGATACTAATATAGTTAATACATTTTAAATAGATTAGAGAAAAAAAAACAAAGACGACTAAGATGACATTTCACTAAATCTGTGAGGAAACTCGCTTTTCCATTGAAGTAAAGAGCATGATTTTGTTTCTCAAGATTGATCTTCCTAGTCTTTGAGAAAGCATTAAAATGACATACACACTTCCACATAAAGTTAAGATCAACATTTCTCTCTATCTAGTCTTATATACTCAGTCTTTTATATAGTAGTCTCAAAATTCTTTTTCAGAGAGGATTCAATCCAGCAAATATTTATTAAGACTCATAAATACAAGGCCATGTGCTAAGCTCTGAGGGGATACAAGATCCTTGCCCTCAAGGAGTTTGTAAATAATACTCTGGGTCAATTTATTTAGAGCAATGCTTTGCCTGAAATTGACTCTGTGCCAGTGTGAAGGATTTTAAAATCCATGGCATAGTTTCTGGAGGCAAAACGCAATTAACCCTCATGATTTATGTCTTCTGTGTTAGAAGAACAGCCAGAATGCTTCTTGGAAGCCAAGATGGTCAGACTTCATCACTCATACTTTGGACATATTATCAGGAGGAACCAGTCCCTTGAGAAGGATATCATGTTTGGTAAAGTAGAGGGTCAGAGAAAAAGAGGAAGAGCCCAAACCAGATGGATTGGCACAGTTGCAGCAGCAATGGGCTCAACCGTAGCAACAATTGTGAGGTTGGTGCAGGATAGGGCAGTGTTTCAGTCTGTGTGCATAGGATCAGTATGAGTAGGTACCAACTCAATGGGACCTAACAACAATAGCCAATGACCAAGGCAGAGAAAAGTAGATTCTAACCAAAAGAGTAGAAATTACTTTGTCCTTTTGATTTTGTACTAAACAGTACTTTTAAAGACTTAATGTCTTCACTCAAGCAATGGGCAAAAGACTTGAACAGATATTTCACAAAAGATGATGTTCAGATGACCAATACGCACATTAAAAAGACGGTCAACATAGTTACTAATTGTTGTGGTTAGGTGCCCTCAAGTGGATTTCAACTCACAGCAAGCCAATGTGACAGAGAATTATCCATAGAATAATCTAGTCTGTAATCTTCATTGTTGATGTTGTTGTTAAATGC
>NW_006408536.1:663910-701474 GCF_000296735.1 Chrysochloris asiatica
CCTTGACAGCATTTAAGAGTAACAATAACAATCTTTATAGGTGAAGATCTCCAGGTCTTTTCTCCTATGGATCCTCTGGATGGGTATGAACCTGACTGTTGTTGTTAAGTGCCGTCGAGTCGATTCCCACCCATAGTGACCTTGTACAGGGTTTCTGAGGAGCAGCTGGTGAGCTTGAACTACTGACCTTGCAGTTCAAACGGCTTTGCAGTCTGTTGCATTAACCCACAGCGCCACTCCAGAACTCCTGATGAGGGATATGTTGATCCAAATCAAAATTAAATACCATCCTACCTCCATTAGAATCGCAATGATAAAAATAACAAAACAAATAAACAAAACCGAAAACAATAGGTATTGGCAAATTTGTAGAGAAACAAGACCGTCATCCAATGTTAGTGCGGATATAAAATGGTACAGCATTTGTGGAGAACAGTTTGGTGGTTCATCAAAAAGCTATTCGACTGAAAGCACCAACACAAACAACAGAAAACATCACTATTCACAATAGCCTAAATATGGGAACAACAATAAAGTCCATTAACAGATGAATGGATACACAGAATGTGGCAATTACATGCAATAGATCATTGTTGCTGTTAGGTGCCACCAAGTTGGTTTCAACTCAAAGTAACTCCATGTGCAAAAGAACAAAACATGCCTAGCCCTGCACCATTCTCAAATTTGTTGATGTTTGAGCTCATGGTTCCAGTCACTGTATCAATCCATCTTGTTGAGGATCTTCTTTTTCACTGACCCTCTACTTTACCAAGCAGGATATTCTTCTCCACAGACTAGTCCCTCCTGAAAACTTGTCCAAGGAGCTTTCTGACTGTACTTTTTCTCAAGACAGATTTGTTCATTCTGTTGGCAGTCCATGGTATATTCAATATTCTCCATCAACACCAACAATTCAAATGTATTAGATATTCTTTGGTCTTTATTCATTGCCCAGCTTTCATATGCATGTGAGGCAGTAGAAAATACCATGGCTTCGGTCATGTGCATCTTAGTCTTCAAAGTAATGTCTTTACTTTTCAACAGTTTAAAAATATTTCTTAAAACAGATTTGCCCAATTTGTTTAGTTTCTTGACTGCAGTTTCCATGGGCATTGATTGTGGATCGAAGTAAAATGAAATTCTTGACAACTTCATTACTTTCTCACTTTATCATGTTTCTTATTGGTCCATAAGGCTATAGTCTCTGATCTTCATCAGTAAGTGCTTCATATATTCTTCACTTTCAGCAAGCAAGGTTGTGCCATCTGCATATTACAGATTGTTAATGAATCTTCCTCCAATCCTGATGCCATGTTATTCATAGAGTACATAATCTTGCATTATTTGCTAAGCATACAGATTGAATAAGTATGGTGAAAAGGCACTACCCTAACACACACCTTTCCTTATTTTAAAGCACATAGTGTCCCCTTGTTCTAGTCTAACAACTGCCTCTTAATTGATGCATGGGTTCTGTATGAGCACACTGAAGTGGTTCTGGAATTCCTTTCTTCAAAAGAGTATCCATAATTTGTTATGACCCACACAGCCAAATGTTTTCACATAGTCACATATCTTTCTGGTATTCTCCGTTTACAGCCAAGATCCATTTGACATTAACAGTTATACCCCTCTTTCCAAGTCACCTTCTGAATCTGCCTTGAATGTCTGGTCATTCAATTTTGATGTTCTGCTACAATCAATTTTGAATAATCTTCAGCATAATTTTAGTTGTATATGATATTAATGATGCTGCTTGAGGATTTCTGCATTCCATTTGATCATTTTTCTTTGAAATGGGCACAAATATGGACCTCTTCCAGTCAGTTAGCCAGGTAGCTGTCTTCAAATTTTCTTGACATAGACAAGTGTGTGCATCCATTTGCTGAAATTATCCATTGATATTCCTTCAATTGCTGGAGCATTGCTTCTCACCAGTGCCTTCAATGTAGCTTGGACTTCTTCCTTCAATATCATCAGTTCTACATTATATACTATCTCCTAAAATGACTAAATGTTGGCCAATTCCTTTTAATACAGTGACTGTGTATTCCTTCCATCGTCTTTTGATGCTTCCTGTATTGTTCAATATTTTGCTTATGTTGTTGTAGTTGTTAAGTGCCATTGAGTCGATTCCAACTCATATACACCCTATAAAGGATTTCCGAGGAATGGCTGGTGTGTTTGAACCACTCACCTTGGGTTGGCAGTCCAGCACCACACCAGAGTTACAAAGATAAAGTAAAAGAGCAGAACAAAAGGTTTTCAAGGGTGGCATGAAAAGACAAAATAACGTATTTATAATGAAAGGTGCAAAGTCCTAGCATTAGAAAATCAAAAGGGAAGAACATGCTTAGCATTTTTTCAAGCTGAAAGACTCGAGGGAAAATTCAAGCCTTGAGTTGCAACATAAAAGGATTCTGTTTTGCCCATTGAATGTAGAATACTGCTCTCCACAAGGAAAGGGTGGGGGCACCTCCCTGCTGAAGGATTCTGTAGAGAGTATCAGGGAAATGAGGATCATTGCTGGACTGGTTACTGTCTCTGAGGCAGAATAATGAGAAGTAGACATTAACTCGAAACTGGTTGCTGTCATGTGACAAGAGCAGTTTAACAATTGAGTGTCCTAAGTAGTATAAGAGAATAACAAGCAAGTTCTGGAAGCATTACTGGTAAGAAAGCAGTAAACACTCAAATTGAAGGAGGTGGTGTGGAAGGTGATCACTACAGCATCTTACAGCTGCTGCATGCCCTTGAAAGAACCAGTGTTTCCTGTTAATTTCGCAGCTAACAATATCTGTGTCTGTCTTCCCAGCCTGATTAATGGTAGAGCTGCATTTTTCTGTTTAAATCCAAGACAGATTTTTTACATCCCTTACAGGTTTTTCCCTTTTTCTGTGTATATTCAAACAGTTCATTGAATGTCATACATAATTAAGAGTTTATTCATTTTAAAAATTATATTAAGTATTTTAAAGTTGTGTTTAAAATATGTTCCACAAAATACAAAGCAATTCAACAATTTCTACATGCATTGGCATTTATTGCATTCTTCAAGTTGTGCAATCATTCTTTCTGTTAAAATTTATTCCATTGTTATTATCATAACCTCATTGCCCCCAATGCAATAATTCTGACTTTTCTCCTCCCTCCTATACCTGATAACCAATTGATAACCAATAATGATTGTATTCTACACATTTGTTCTTGTGTGTGTGTGTGTGTGTGTGTGTGTGTGTGTGTGAATAGCGAAAGGATACAACCCAGGCATTAGTCAATACAACCAAAGTAAACATCTTTCTGCTGTCCTCAGCTTTTAGTCAAGATTTATCTGATGTCAGCAATGATATCCCTCATTCCAAGTCTTCTTCTGTATCCAGCTTGAGCTTCTGGAAGTTCCCTGTTGATTGATGTATTGCTGCAACTCATTTTGAATTATCTTCAGCAAAATTTTATTTGCAAGTGATATTAATGATATTATTTGATGATTTCTGGAGTCCATTCAGTCCCCTTTCTTTGGAATGGGCACAAATATGAATCTCTTCCAATCAGTTGCCCAGATAATTGTCTTCCAAATTTCTTGGCATAGATGATTGAGCACTTCCAGTACTGCAACAATTGGTTGAAACATTTCTATTTGTATTCTGTCAATTCCTGTAGTCTTGTTTTTGATCAATGCCTTCAATGCAGCTTGTACTTCTTTTAATACCACTGGTTTTTGATCTTCCAGCACTGCATCAGTTTATTGAAACATTTCCATTTGCATTTCCTCAGTTCTTGGAACCTTGCTTTTGGCCAATGCCTTCAGTGCAGCTTGTACTTCATCTTTTAATACCAGTGGTTCTTGATCACATAGTACCTCTTGAAATGGTTGAACATCAACTTGTTTTTTTTTTTTTTTTGGTACAGTGACTCTGGGTAGTTCTTACATCGTCTCCTGATGCCTCTTGCATCATTCCATATTTTGCTAATTCTTGTTGTAGTTGTTAAGTGTCGTCGAGTTGGCTCTGACTCATGGAGATCCTTTATAGGGTTTCCAAAGAGCAGCTGGTGGGTTTCAACTGTCAACCTTGTAATTAGCACTCCAGTGCTTATCCTCCAGCATAATCCTTCAATAGTCCAAGTCCAGGCTTGATTTTTTTTTTTTTTTTTTTCCCTTCAGTTCTTTCAGCTTGAGAAATGCTGAGCATGTTCTTCCCTTTTGGTTTTCTAACTCCAGGTCTTTGTATATTTAATTATAATACTTGACTCTGTCTTTTTAAGCTGCCCTTTGAAATTTTCGTTCAGTGCTTTTACTTTCTTCTTTCTTTCAGTTGCTTTAGGTTTTCTATGCTTAAGAGCAAATTTCAGAGTTTCTTCTAACATCCATTTTGGTCTTTTCTTTCTTTCCTGGCTTTTAATGACGTTTTGTTTTCTTCATGTCTTATGTTCTTGATGTCATCCCACAACTCTTCTGGTCTTTGGTCATTAGAGTCTAATGCATCAAATATGTTCTTGAGATGGACTCTAAATTCAGGTATGATATATTCAAGATTGTATTTTGGCTCTCATGGACTTGTTTTAATTGTCTTCAGCTTCAGTCTGAACTTGCATATGAGCAATTGATGATCTGTTCCACAGATGATCCCTGGTCTTGTTTTGACTGATGATATGGAGTTTTTCCATTGTCTCTTCCCACAGATTTAGTAAATATGATTCTTGTGTATTCCATCTGGTGACGTCCATGTCTATAGTCATCTTTTATGTTGTTTAAAAAAGGTATTTGTAATTAATACATCATTGGTCTTACAAAATTCTGTCATGCAATCTCGAGCATCATTTCTATCACCAAAGCCATATTTTCCAACTGCTGAGCCTTCCTCTTGGTTTCCAACTTTCCCATTCGATTGATAATTCAGTAATTATCGATGTATCTTGATGCATGGTTGATCAATTTCAGACTGAAGAAGCTGGAAACCTTCTTTAATTTCATCATCGCTGACTTTAGTAGTTATTGTGTAAATTTGGTAAACAGTCATAATAACAGGTCTTTGTTGTAGGTGTATCACAAACAACATTGTACTTCAAGATAGATCTTAAAATGCCCTTTTTGGTGATGAATGCAAAGCCATTCCTCTTCAATCTGTCTTTACCAGCATAGTAAAGGATATTATTGTCCAATTCAAAATGTCCAATACCTGTCCATTCTGGTGTTATTTATAATGTTTTCATATTCTGGCATTATATCTGACAATGTTCCACTTATTCATAAGTTTTTCAGTGACTAAACATTCAGAATTAGTCCACCTCGCCTTCTTCCTAGTCTGGCTTAGTCTGGAAGCTCTGATGAAACCTGACCTCCACGGATGACCCTGCTAGTATTTAAACTGCCAGTGGTATAGCTTCTAGTATCATAATAATACAGTAGCCACCACAGTATAATGAACTGACAGATGAGTGGTGTCCACTTGCCTATGAGTGAGGTCAAAGATACATTATAAAAGACTGTACATTGGTTTACTTATCCATTGGGAATCTCTTGTTCTCCCTTCAAATTATTCTTTCTTGAATTCCAGAGTCATTATATAATCCTTAGATTTAGAATCACTTTTCACCATTCTGCCTGGGCACTGTTTTGTATTTGTTTTTTCACATTTCTCCCTGATCGTTTTGAAATTGCTTTGATCTGATAAACAGCCTTAAGTTATCCTGTTTCTTGTGCCCTAAAATCATGTGCCATCTATTTCCAGTCCACACTCTGTCTGTAGTTCCTGTAGTCCCAAGCTTATGAAAGACCAGAGTCCTGGTGTGGCACTGTGGGTTAATGCACCAGACTGCAAAGCCATTTGAACTGCAAGGTTCATGGTTCAAGCTCACCAGTTGCTCCTCAGAAACCCTATACAGGGTCACTGTGGGTCAAAATTGACTTGACGGCACTTAACAACAACATCAATGAAAGACCAGAAATATCTAGATCAGAGGACAGCATTCAAGGAAACTGGATACAGACCTATCTACAGATGGTATTTAAAACCCCGAGGCAAGGGAATAATAATTATGGTATAGATTTGGGACCTAGAACGCAGAGAAATGCCTATAAATGATAGAACCAAGGAGAGTTAAGGGGAGACAAGAATTTAAAACTAAACTCAGAGAGAGAGATATTTTTTTCTCAGTGAAAGGCTTTATATGAGGGGACTACAAAAAGGTTTTGGGGAAATTCTCTTATCCTTGATTCTATTTTTCCACAACTTCCGCATACATATGAGATTACTGAATATACCATGAATTGGGTCAGGCGTACCTTAGTCTTCAAGCTGACATCTTTGCGCTTCAGCACTTTAAAAAGGTCTTGTGCTGCAGATTTGTCTAATGCAATGCGTCGTTTGATTTCTTGACTGCTACTTCTGTGAGTGTTGATAGTTGATCCAAGAAGAATGAAGTCTTGACAACTCCAATCTTTTCTCCGTTGATAAGAATGTTGTTTATTGGTCCAGTGATAAGGATTTTTGTTTTCTTTACATTGAGATGTAATCCATACCGAAGCCTGTGCTCTTTGATCTATATCAGTAAATATTTTAAGTCCTCTTCACTTTCAGCAAGCAAGGTTGTATCATCTGCATACTGCAGGTTGTTAATGAGTCTTTCTCCAATCCTGATGCCACAGTTTTATTCATAAAACCCAGCTTCTCAGATTATTTGCTCAGCATACAGGTTGAATAAGTATGGTGAAAGAATATAACCTTGTTGCACACCTTTCTTAATTTTAAACCATTCAGTGTTCCCATGTTCTGTTGCAATAACTGCCTCTTAGTCCAGGTACAGATTCCTCATGAGCACAATTAAGTGTTCCGGAATACTCATACTTCTCAATGTTAGCCTTTGAGTAGTCAACAGAGCACAGATAACCACCTTTCTGGTATTCTGTGTTTTCAGACAAAATCCATCTGACGTCAGCAATGATATCCTTGTTCTACGTCCTCTCCTGAATCCGGCTTGAACCTCTGGAAGTTCTCTGTCAATGTATGCTTGCAGCCATTTCTGTATTACCTTTAGTAAACTTTACTTGCATGGGATATCAAAGAGATTGTCTTTCCATTGGGTCACCTCTCTTTGGATCGGGCACAAATATGTATCTTTTCCAATCAGTTGGTCAGATAGTTGTCTTCCAAATTTCTTGGCAGAGATGAGTGAATGCCTCCAGTGCCACCTCACTTTCTTGAAAGATTTCAATTTTTAATCCATCAATTCCTGGTACCTTGCTCTTTGCCAATTCCTTCAATGCAACAACCCAGGAGCTGCTCCTAGGAAACCCTGTATAAGGTCATTATCAATCTAAATTGACTAGACAGCACTTAACAACAACCACAACATGGGTAGATGCCACCACTCATCTGTTAGTTTGCTGTATTGTGGTGGCTTGTGTTTTACTGTAAGGCTTGAAGCCTTACAGTTTTAAATACAGGCAGGTTCATCCATTGTGGACAGGTTTCATCAGAACATTCAGACTAAGTCATAATAGGAAGGAGAGGTGGACTACTTCTGAAGTGTTAGTCACTGAAGACCTTATAAATATCAGCAGAATTTAGTATAATGCCAGAAGATTAGCCCCTCACGTTGAAAGGTACTTAAAATATGGCTGGAAAAGAGTTGCCATTAATGATATGGATGGAACAAAGCTTTCAGTAGCTTCATTTGCTGATGGGGCAAAACTCAAAATGAGAAGAAAGAGATGAAATATCAGAACCTGAAAATTACAAAGTATGAAATTAGGAAAATTGAAGTTGTCAACAATAAAATGGAATCCATAAAGATAGCTATACTAGGACTGCCAGAAGAATAAACAAACCTATCTTGGAAGAAGTACAGCCAGACTCCTTAAAGACGAGGATAGCAAGACTTCCTCTCAGACTTTGGATGTTATCAGGAAGTACCAGTTCCTGGAGAAGGACAGCATGTTTGCAAAAGGGTCAGCAAAAAAAGAGGACAGACATTCAAGGAGATGGATTGATACAGTGACAGTAACAATGGGCTCATTGTTGGGTAGTTTCTAACATTCACTTTAGCTTACTCTGCATTCAAGGGGAAGTTTCAGAGCCTCTTCTGACATCCATTTTGGTCTTTCTTTCTTGTCTTTTTAATGACCTTTTGCTTTCTTTATGTATGATGTGCTTGATGTCATCCTACAACTCTTCAGTCTTCAGTCATTAGTGTCTAATGCATGAAATCTGTTCTTGAGATGGTCTCTAAATTCAGGTGAGATATACTCAAGGTCATATTTTGGCACTTATATACTCGCTTTAATTTTATTCAACTTCAGTCTGAACTTGCATATGAGCAACGGATGATTGGTTCCACTGTCTGCCTCTGGCCTTCTTTTGGCTAATGGAGCTATTCCACCATTTTTTCCCCACAGATGTAGTCAATTTGATTCCTGTGTATTCGATCTAGTGAGTTACATGTATATAATTGCCTTTTATGTTGTTTAAGAAAGATGTTTGCAATGAATAAGTGGTTGATATTTCATAATTCTGTCATGTGATCTACAGCATCATTTCTATCACCAAGGCCATATTTTCTAATTATTGATCCTTCTTCTTTGTTTCTAATCTTCACATTCCAATCACCAGTAATTGGTAGATCTTGGTTGCATGTTTGATCAACTTCTAACTGAAGACATTGGTAGAATTCTTCAATTTCATCCTCACTGGCTTTAGTGGTTGGTGCATAAATTTGAAATATAGTGGTATTAACTGGCCTTCCTTGTAAGCGAATGGATATTATCCTACCACAGACAGCATTATACATCAAAACAGATCTTCATCATAGATCTTGAAATCGTCTTTTCAAAAAAATTTTGCACGGTTAATTTTCCTAATAGAACATGGTAAAGCAAGGCCAGAATTCCTTCCTGAGGAGTCTGGCAGCGATCCTCTCACCCAGATCAGCCTTGCCAAGTGCTTACTCAGTTTCACCAAGTTAAGCTTCTCATACTGGGCCAGGACCTGAGTGTCTGAGAAACAGTCGTTCCTGTGATGGACCAGGGTGTCCTCCCAAATTCTGGGCATCCAGGACCTGGCATTTTTTCACAGCAGATGGTGTTTGCCTTAAGTGCTATGGTCATCATTGGAGAGTCCCAAGTCCCTTCCCTGCTTGGAGGCCCCATGGAGGGAAGGGCTGGAGGCCTGCAGGGCCCACCTGGTGCTGTCCGAGACCCTGCTTCTATGAGCGCTGACCCTGCCATTGGCTTCCTTGCCCAGACAACCTCCCCACTTGGCCCACTAAGGGGCACAAGGAACTCTCTGCACCCACCTTGCATTCCTAGAGATGAGACCGCCAAGACTTTGTTCAGATCAATCAGGATGTGGGTTGGCAAGCCTAGGGGAGACTCAGATTGGGAAATGCCCTCTATGTGTGCTATGGTCTTGAGCCAAAGTGTCATTTTTGTCTGAGATGCTCAGACAAAGGGCTTTGGGCTGAGAAATAGGAAGGGAGGGCCCAGGGCACACTCACATCCCAGCCTCCCAGGCTTTTCACTGGGTTGGGATCCATGAATGTTATCCCTAGAGATAATATTCCTGTGTGCTCTGTTTTTATGGAGATCAGTGTCTGGAGACCCAAGTTCACTGTCCCAGGAAGCACCGAATCACTGACCATCACTAGCACCCAGGATTTGCTGTGAGAGAGGCCTGCTTATTATCTACCAAGTGGAAAGCTCTATGCTGACTCTTGTCACCTTCTGAGACCCAGGAAAAGCCAAAAGCTATGCTGAACTCAGTGATGGAAAGTCTGAAAGGCTCAGATCCTGACCATAATTCTAGCAACTGGCTACCTTACGATCTACATGTACATGTTTATGTGGGAGCAAGTTCATCCCCTGCAGTTGGTTCCCTTGAAACGTTAAGTCTCAATATCTACCTTTCTTTAATTTTTTCCCCTGCTGTCACTCCAAGGTCTCCGACACCTCATCTTAGTTGTAATGAGATGGGTGAAGTTGACATAGTTTATTAGAGCAGTAGATCCTATCATAGTGCCCAACCCTCAGGACTCCTTAGCAATTAGGGAAGCAAAGAGACCCACCCCAGCCACACTCTCTTTCTATAATTCTGATATGAAAGTTCACCAGATGCAGCCTCATTTCTATGAGCTGAAAAGTGCTAGGAAAATGACTGTCAGAGGGATAGAAGTTGACAGGGTAGACATCGAGGAGGTCAGGCCTGCTGTGGGAGGAGGTCTTATTTTGGGGTGACTGCCCCCAGCTGTTTCATCTTCTGTTCTAAGGCTTTGTCTGGAAGCAGGACCTCCACAGTGCAACTGACCTTCTTGGCATGAATGAAGCTATTGTTGCTGTTAAGTGCCAATGCATCAGTTCCAACTCACAGCAACCCTGTACAGAGTTTCCAAGGAACAGCTGGTGAGTCTGAACCACTGAACTTGTGCTTTCTCCTACAGTGCCATACCAGTACTCCAAATGAAGCTGTTGTTGTTGTTGTTAGGTGCCATCAATTCAGTACAGACCCATAGCGACTTTATGCACAGCAGAACGAAACACTGCCCGATCCTGGGCCAACCTCACTACTGTTGCCACGCTTGAGTCCACTGATGCTGTCACTTGGCCAATCCATCTCATTGGGGGTCTTCCTCTCTTTCTCTGACCCTCCACCTTACCAAACATGATATTCTTCTCCAGCGACTGGTCCCTCCTGACAATATGTCCAACGTATGAAAGACGAAGTTTGGCATCTTGGCCTCCAAGGAGCACTCTGTCTGCATTTCTTCCAAAACGCATCTATTGGCTCTTTTGGCAGCCCATGGCACTTTCAATATTCTCCTCCAACACCATAACTCAAAGCATCAATTCTTCTATGGTCTTTCTTATTCACTTCCAGCATTCACACGCATATGAGGTTATTGAAAATGCCATGGCTTGGGTCAGGTGCACCTTAATCCTCAAGCTGACATCTTCGCTCTTCAACACTTTAAAAAGGTCTTGTGCAACAGATTTGCCTAATGCAATATGTCGCTCGATTTCTTGACTGCTGCTTCCGTGAATGTTGATAGTTGATCCAAGAAGAATGAAGTCTTGACAACTTCAATCTTTTCTCCATTGATAAGAATGTTGTTTATTGATCCAGTGGTGAGGACTTTTGTTTTCTTTACATTGAGATGTAATGTATACCAAAAGCTGTGGTCTTTGATCTTCATCAGTAAATGTTTTAAGTCCTCTTCACTTTCAGCAAGCAAGGTTGTATCATCTGCATATTGCAGGTTGTTAATGAGTCTTCCTCCGATCCTGATGCCACATTTTTCTTCATATAACCCAGCTTCTAGGATTATTTGCTCAGCATACAGATTGAATAAGTATGGTGAAAGAATACAACTTTGTAGCACACCTTTTTAAATTTTAAATGATTCAGTGTTCCCATGCTCTGTTTGAATAACTGCTTCTTGGTCCATGTACATATTCCTCGTGAGCACAATTAAGTGTTCAGGAATACTCATACTTCTCAATGTTGCCCATAGGTTGTCATGATCCACACAATCGAAAGCCTTTGCGTAGTCAATAAAGCATGGGTAAACATCTTTCTGATATTCTCTGCTTTCAGCCAAGATCCATCAGACATCAGCAATGATATCCCTCATTCCACGTCCTCTTCAATATCCAGCTTGAACCTCTGGAAGTTCTCTGTCAATGTATGATTGTAGCCATTTCTGTATTATGTTTAGCAAAACTTTACTCACATGGGATAGCAAAGAGATTGTCTAATGATTTCTTCATTCCATTAGGTCACTTCTCTTTGGAATGGGCACAAATAGGGATCTTTTCCAATCAGTCAGCCAGATAATTGTCTTCCAAATTTCTTGGCAGAGATGAGTGAGTGCCTCCAGTGCCGTCTCACTGTATTGAAAGTTTTCAATTTTTATTCCATCAATTCCTAATGCCTTGTTCTTTGCCATTTCCTTCAATGCACCTTGGACTTCCTCCCTGAATATCATTGGCTCTTGATCATATGCTACCCCTTGAAGTGGTTGAACACCAACCATTTCCTTTTGATAGGTATTGTCACCACAAGACATAGATGCCAGGATGGCTGCAGATGAGAGTCTTATCCTCAGGCACCATGTGGGCATTGTACCTATGGTTGGACAGTACCTCTATCATCTCTCTGGCCTGCTGCTGCGTCTCCATCTTCATCTTCAGGAAAATCCAAAGCCAATGTCTGCTCTTCTGACATGAACTGCCACCTGACGACACAGTGGGGGAGGAAGATGTTGTACTCCACTTGGTGAGAGGAACCACGGGAGATCTGTACACCATGCTCATATTGCTGTTTCACCTGGTGGCACACATATTACTTGATGTCACCCCCATAGTTGATCTTGGATTGACACATGGGGTTTCCATCAGGGTCAGTCATGGTGCTCCACAGGCAGTTGGTCAAAGCCAATATGTTTCAGTAAAACTTCCTTCAAAGTTTCCTTCCAGAGCTATGATCTTCCTACGAGTGTCCTCACTCAGAATGGGTTTGACAAGATTCCAAGCCACAGGAAACAACTTGGGGGATTTAACAACAAAAAGAAGCTTCCATGTTTTGGGATAATTTCCCTCAAACCTGAAGATAAACTTGCCATAGGCTTCTACAGCAGGTTTCCAGAGATGCTTAAGGTCAAGTGCCTCACAGTCATAAGTTTTCTTCCCCACTTTGTTGTTTGTTGGCCAGACTTGTGCAGAAGCAGCTCACAGTCCCAACTCTTTATCCTGAGCAGGTCCTGTTTGGTGGTTGAGAACAACAGTTCCTTGGCATCCAGAGGTCCAATGATATACCAGACAGGACAGCCATTCTGGTTGTAGCCACACATGCCCCTTGACAAATACTGTTGGACCACCTCTGGAGGCTGCCAGCTGATGATGTTAAGGTCCTTTTGCTTCCAGTACTCCACGTGATTCCAAAGTATGGCCTCTGACTTCTGCATGTCAAAACTTCTTGCTCAGAGGAAATAGTCATCTGGATTTGGCAGGGTGGGCAGCATATCCGGGACATTCTCCTGAAACTTGTCCAGGGCCTCCTTCTGCTTGGGGCTCAAGTTGCCAACTTTGCTGCTCATTGTGGCTTCGGTGGCAGCGGATGGAGCCTGGACTCATTCTTTTTGACAGTGAATGTGACACGATTCATCTCTGGTAGCGTAGTGGTTACGAATCAGGCTGCGAACTTTAAGGTCAGCGGTTCGAAACTACCAGTCGCTCCGCGGGAGAAAGATGAGGCTTTCTACTCCCGTAAAGATTTACACCCTCAGAAACCCTGTACAGGGTCTCTATGGGTCGGAACCGACTCGACGGCACTTAACAACAACAACAACAACAACAGCTGTCTTATATGGCACAGTGGGCTAATGCGTCAGACAGCAAAGTCATTTGAACTACATAGTTGGTGGTTCAATCTCACCAACTACTCCTTGGAAACCCTATACATGGTTGCTATGGGTCGAAGCAACAACAACAACAACAACTGTCTTAAAACTTCTTAGAAATAAACAAACATCTCGAGGGAATGATTCACCAGACCTGCAGGCTCAGGACCAAGGTCTTGGGGGACACCAAGGTCAACTGGCATAGCCACACACACACACAAAAAATAGTCCACAAAGATAGTGTTGTACATACTAGTCTGTGGAGTAGTGAATGGGGTCTTAAAACCTTGGGAAAGGAAATCTATAGTGCAACTATAGGTCTCTTCCTATCTGGAGCAAAGAAGTGTGAAGAAAATCAAAGATGCATAAAAACAATTAGTCCAATGAAGTTAATTCAATTGAACAATTAGTTCATGACCACATTACATGAACTTCAGTCTCCATGACCTTGAGACTAGAAGAACTAGGTCAGGGGTGGGGAATCATTGTTCTGCCAAAATTTGTAACATCATTCATGGGCCATACAAAATTATCAACTTAAAATTAGCCTTCTATATTTGGTCAAACATTTCATTAACTCACCCCTAATGTGATGGCTGAAACTGCAGTTGCCTTGGCAGAGCCAGACCAAATGATTTCAGGGGCCTTATACAGCTTCGGGCCGGACGTTCCCCACTCCTAACTAGGTGGTGCTCAGCTACCACTGCTGACAGCTCTGAAAAGGGTCACCTTAGAAGGCCCGAGAGTGTTCACCACTCATTTGTCATTTTGTTTTGTGTTGCTGTGATGCTGGAAACTATGTGACTTTGCTACCTCTTTAACAATATATACTCTCCTAATCTTGTAACATTTCTAAATTCATCTCCCTATGTTCCCACACATAGTAGATGCCTCCCACAGGTGTTGTGGTTAACTGCTGGGGAGTTAGCCTCTGACTCATGCCATACCTTGCATAACAGAATGAAATGCTGCTTATTCTGTGGTATCCCCGTGATTCGTTGCAGATCGGATTAATGTAATCCATAAGGTTTTCATTGACTGATTATCAGGAGTAGATCTCCAGGCCTTTCTTCTTAGTTCATCTTAGTTTGGAAGCTCAGCTAAAACCTCTTCAATATCATAACAACACATAAACCACACTGACAGATGGTGGTGGCTGGGCATGAGACTAGAAATTAAATATGGACCTCTTTCATGGAAGTCCACCACTCATCTGTCAGTTTGTCATACTGTGGTGGCCTGAGTGTTGTTGAGATTCTGGAAGCTATGCCAGCAGTAATTTAAATGCCAACAGGGTCATCCATGGTGGACAAGTTTCAACAAAACTTTCAGACAAAGAAAAAGGAAAGGCAGACTACTTCTGAATGTTTAGCCACAGAAAACCTTCTGAATAGCAGGAGAACACTGTCGGATATAGTGCCAGAAGATGAAAACATTATGAATAGTAGCCAAACATTGTCAGGTATAATGAAAGAAGATGAGCCCCTCCCTCAGGTTGGAAGGCATTCAAAATGTAGCTTCAAAGTAGAGTTAACTTTAACATGGATGGAGTTAAGTTTTCAGACCTTCATTTACTGATGGGGTATAATCCAAAACTAGAAGAAACAGCTGTAAACATCCATTAATAAACAGATTGTGGAATTTACGAAGTATGAACCTAGGAAAATTGGAAGTTGTCAAAAATGAAATGGAATGCATAAAGAACAATATCCAGGCATTAGTGAGCTGATATTTTGAATCAGACAATGATATGATGTTGCATTCTTCATCAAAAAGAACATTTCAATCTATCTTGTAATACAATGGTGTCTATGATAGTATAAAGAAGTCCAGTTAATACCACTATTATTCAAATTTACACACCAACCTCTAAAGCCAGTGATGATAAAGTTGAAGAATTCTACCAACTTCTTCAGCCTGAAACTGATCACAATTGCAGTCAAGATTCATTGATAATTACTGGTGATTGGAATGTGAAGATTGGAAACAAATAGGAAGTATCAGTAGTTGGAAAATATGGCCTTGGTGATAGAAACAATGCTGTTGGGGATTACATGATAGAACTTGGAAAAAACAATGCATTTTTATTGTAAATACATTTTTTCAACCACATAAAAGATGACTATATACAAGGATGTCACCAGATGGAATGCACAGGAATCAAACTGACTTCATTCAGAAGGAGAAGCTCCATCTCATCAACCAAACCAGGCAATGAGTCAACTGTGGAACAGACCATCAATTGCTCATGTACAAGTTCAGGATGAAGCGGAAGAAAATTAAAACAAGTCTACAAAAGCCAAAATTTGACCTTAGATATATACCACCTGGATTTAGAGACCACCTCAAGGACAGGTATGTTACATTGGACACCAGTGACCAAATACCAGAAAAGTTGTGGGATGACATTAAGAACATCATACATGAAAAAAGTCAAAGATTATTAAAAAGACAAGAAAAACAAGAAAAGATCTAAGTGGATGTCAGAAGAAACTCTGAAACTTGCTCTTGAGTGTAATGAGGTTAAAGCGACTGGAAGAAATGAGGAAGTAAAAGAACTGAACAGAGAACTTCAAAGGGCAGCTGGAAAAGACAAAGTCAAATATTATAATGAAATGTGCAAAGACCTGGAGTTAGAAAATTAAAAGGGAAGAACATGCTTAACATTTCTCAAGCTGAAAATACTGAAGATAATTGTCAAGCCTTGACTGGCAATATTGAAAAATTCTATGGACAAAATATTGAATGATGCTAGAAACCACAAAAGAAGATGGAAGGAATATAGAGAGTCACTGTACCTAAAAGAATTGGTCCATGTTCAATCATTTTGGGAGGTACCACATGATCAATAACTGATGATATTGAAGGAAGAAGTCCATGGAGTACTGACGGCATTATCAAAAAACAAGACTCCAGGAATTGACAGACTACAAATGGAAATGATTCAACAAACTGATGCAGTACTAGAGGAGCTCACTCGACTATGCCAAGAGATTTGGAAGACAGGTACCTGGACAACTGTTTGGAATAGATCCATATTTGTACCCATTCCAAAGAAAGGTGACCCAACAAACAATGTTATTTGTATCACATGCAAGTAAAATTTTGTTGAAGATAATTCAGAAACAGTTTCAGCAGCACATCAATAGGGAGCTGCATGCCAGAAATTCAAGTCAGATAAAGAAGAGGACATAAAACAAAGGAGATCACTGCTGACATCAGATGGATCTTGGCTGAAAGCAGAGAATACTAGAAAGATGTTTATTTGTGCTTTATTGACTATGTAGTGGCATTCAACTGTGTGGATCATAACAAACTATGGATAACATTGTGAAGAATGGGTATTCCAGAATACTTACTTGTGTTCATGATGAACCTGTACCGAGACCAAAAGGCAATCGTTTGAACAGAACAAGGTGATAATGTATGGTTTAATCAGCAAAAGGTGTGTGCCAGGGTTGTATTATTTCACCATACTTATTCAATCTGTATTCTGAGCAAATAATCAAAGCTAGATTATATGAAGAAGAATGTGGCATCAGAATTGGGGGAAGAGCTATTAACAACCTGCAAGGTGCAGATGATGTAACCTTATTTGCAGGTGGTTTTTAAACACAGAAATGTATTGTCTCTCAGTTCTGGAGGCTAGAAATTGAAATTCAAGACACCTGCAGGGCTATGCTCTCTCTCTTGAAGGGAGAGAAAGATCCTTACTTGTCTCTTTCCTTGATCAAGCTCTATTCTTGGACATTGATTCATGCTCCTTGGCTTGTAAGGAATCCTGAAATGTTGTCTTCCCACTGTACACGTGACCCTATTTCTGAGCCTGTTCTCTACTTTTATAAGACACCACTCAGAAGGGATTAGGGCTAGGATCCACCCTACTCACTCCATCAGGATAGACCCTATGTTTCCATCAAGTTCATATTCACAGGTATAGGGGTTAGGACTTCAACATATATTTTGGGGCAGATACACTTCAATTCATAACAATTAGCTTTCTGGTAATTAATCACTCTTAAAGAGAAATGTTACCACATTTTTCATGTCTTGTCCATCTCCATACTGGCTGGAATGTGGATTTGATGGCTGAAGCTAAAGTTGTCATCATGATTATAAAGCAGAGAATTAATAGTGATGGTGGAAAATGAAGCTAGAAGGATGTCCGTGATAAATATGAAGATGTCTCATCAGCCCTGGAGTTTCCATCCTTAAGTTAATTTTAGATGAGATAGAAATGAGCTATATTGTTCAAGGTATGATTATTTTGGATTGAATGCTGCAAACAAGACAAACCTAAATGCATCCAACTAGGGCTTTAATAAGAGACATGTTACTGCTTGTTGTTAAGTTCTGACTCACAGCAACTCTGTATAGAGTTTCCGAGGAACAGCTAGTGAATTTGAACAACTGACCATTTGGTTAGCAGTCCAGTACTTATTTTACAAAGCCACATCAGGAATCATGAGAGAAATTTAAATTATTTCAGCCCTCCAAAAGTTTTTTTTCATATAAAAATTTAAAAATTAAAGGTTATATATACTTCAGAATATATAAGTATATACACATACATATAGAACCTGATGTTATTCGTCCATATTGAGATCAGTCAATTCATTGAGGACAAGAATTTAGAAATGTTGATAGCAAATTCACATTATCTTAATACCTATGTGAATGAAGAGTAACGCTGTGTGATGAAGTGGGTTTAGGAGCATAGAATGGCACAATGAGTTGTGTGAACTGAATTCTAGGAATGTTGTTGTTGTTAAGTGCCGTCGAATCGATTCTGACCCATAGCGACCCTGTATAGGGTTTCCAGGGAGCAGCTGGTGAGCTTGAACCACCAATCTTGCAATTCAAACGTCTTTGCAGTCTGGCGCATTAACCCACAGCACCACACCAGGACTCCAGGAACATAGTAGGACCTGGTAAAAATCAATGTGAAATTATGAAAAACGAAAGACAAAACTGCAGTCCTTCCTTGAGTATATATACATATTTTGTGGTTGTTGTCAAGTACCCTCCCCTTGAGTCAGTTCCGACTCATGGTGACCCTGTATAGGGTTTCCAAGACTTTAAATCTTTGTAGGAATAGAAAATCTCATCTTTTTCCCAGGGAGCGGCTGGCAGGCTTAAATCATTGACCTTGTGGTTCACAGTCCAGTGCTTATCATATGCAGTCACTGTGCTCCTATATATATATGTATGTATAGATACTTGAGGAATTAATATTAATCAAGGTCCTGATAGATATTCAGTAATTACCAAGGGAAGTATTAAAGACTGTAGTTGAACAGAAGGCACTATTTGGCAGATTAGTTAAGTACACATGTTCACTCAAGTTAATGTAAATTCTAATTGTGTCAAACAATATTTTTATGGCAGAATATACCAATATAAATAATCTATTCTACTTAGATTGGATTTACTGCCTTTCAAAATGTGTGTGATTCTATTGTCAATATATAGAAACCCTCAAGCTACCAGTATATTAGTATCCAGATAAAGCACAGAGAGGTTCACTCCATAGAAAAGTGAAAAAACACATGATCCATTTTTCCATTTTGTTCTGCCAAATCATTTTTTTTCTTGTAGAATAATCACTATGAAATCTTATTTTAAATCTATAAACATAAGAAATAAGAGATGAGGGTTTCTTTTACAATAAATACAAACTGATTCTCATAAAATAGATACAGAAAATTTATATTAGCTCAAAATAGATACAGAAAATTTGTATTCGCTCAACATCTCTACAAATACACTTACTGTTGTTGTGCAATGTCGTTGAGTTGGTTCTGACTCATAGCAACCCTGTATAGGGTTTCCAAGACTTCAAATCTTTGTGGGAGCAGAAAGCCTCATCTTTCTCCCACAGAGCAACTGATGGGCTTGAACCACCAACTTTGTGGTTCACAATCCAATGCTTACCCTGTGGAACCACCGTGATCCCTCTACAAATATGGAGGAGATTCACAAAGCTCGTGGTGGCACAGTGGTTTAAAAAGCTTGGCTGCTAACCAAAAGGTTAACAGTTCAAATCCACTAGCCCCTCCAGGGCAGACAGATGTGGTAGCTTGCTTCCGTAAATACTACAGCCTTGGGAATAGTTCTACATTGCCTCATAGGGTCAATAGTTGTTGTTGTTGTTGTTATGTGCCATCGAGTCGTTTCCGACCCATAGCGACCCTGTATAGGGTTTCCGAGGGTGTAAATCTTTACGGGAGTAGAAAGCCTCATCTTTCTCCCGCGGTGCAGCTGGTAGTTTCGGGTCAATAGTAGTCAGCATCAACTCAATAGCAATAAGTTTTGGGCTTGGGGATTCTAGCCCCAGAGTCTGATTTAATTGATGTGGGGTGTGGCCTGAGCATTACTGCTGTTGTTAGGTGCCATCAAGTCAGTTTCAACTCATAGAGTCCCTCTGCACAACAGAATGGAACACCACCTGGTCCTGTATGATCCTTACAATTGTTACGTTGGAGCCCATTGTTGCTGGCACTGCAACAGTCCATCTCATTGGGTTCTTTCTGCTTTTTGACGAAGATCAAAGACTACATACAACCTTCAGTATGGATTATACCTCAATGTAAAAAAAAAAAGGAAAATCCTCACAAGTGGACCAAAAAATACCATCCTGCATTTTATTATTTTAAGCAGCAAGGCAAAAGCATGCTACATCTTAAAGATTTTGCTTAGAATTCCTTTCAAATATCCAAGTCCATCACTTAAAAATGATGCAAAGGCACTGGTGGCTTTGGGCAGTAGACACTCGAAATCTCATTAATCTTTTAGATTTATTATGACTTTTTTTTTTTTTTTTTTTGCAGAACTAACTGTAAGCAGAAGTTCTGGTGTGGCATTGCAGGATAATGCACTGGACTACAAGGTCAGTTTGAGCTGCAAGGTCAGTGGTTCAAACCCACCAGTTGCTCCTTGGAAACCCTATAAGGGTTGCTATGAGTCGGAACTGACTCAACGGCACTTAACAACAGCAACAGAGCTTAAATGGTACCAGGAGACCCAGAAGGAGGTTATTGCCAAGACGTGATAGTGGCTTGGGCCAGGGTGGTGATAGGAAGGTGTTGGAGTTGAGTTACATTTTGAAGGTAGAGTTGGTAATATTTGTCTTTGGATTGGCTAAGGTGGGTTGAAGAGATGGTGATGTAAATAATGATCTACATAAAGGATAGCATACTAAAATAAGTGGAGAAAAGGCTTCAAGAAACATGCAATACAGTTTGAAGACCTGGATCCAGCCATGTATCAAACATCTTATTAAGATATACTTTTGTTTAATCCCCTTTGAACAGATTTTAAATCTCAAGAATTCAGGAATGCTCAAGAGATACAACTAATGTCACAATCCCAACCTTTCTAAAATATGTGGTTGGTTATCTGGTGAAATTTTGTTATGTTACTTACAAATGGTGTGGGTTTTTTTTTCTTCCACTAGCTAATAGCAACAATAGTGAGGTTGACCCAGGATTGGGCAGTTGTTTAGTTCTGCTGTGCATAAAGTCGCTATGGGTCGGCACCAACTCGATGGCACCTAACAACAACAACAACAAGCTAATATAACGATTGCTAATACTGCTGAGTAAATGTTCAGGCAGGACAAATTCATATTCAGTGTTAAATAAATGTTTCTTCCTCCTTTTACCTCTTAAGCCTTACTTATCTAAAGAACGGAACATTTGGGGACATAATGATAATATGGCTTTCAAGAAAAACATGTTCAGAATGGGAGTCTTGAGGTAACTTTTGTGCAGCCTCAATTGACTTGGATTTACCCCATGGCAGCAAGTTATGTAATGGCTGACCATGAACTTTTCTATCAGATGTCTCTGATTCCCTGCCTTGGATTTTCTTGCTAATTTCTCTGATTCCAAACTCAGCTGGGTGGACAGCTCCCCACAAATTGTGACTATTTTCATGCTGACGATGGGAGCCTTCAACCTTGGAATGGAAACTAGTGAATAAATGCTGTTGCCACATCCTTTGTGAGTGTTTCTCTGGAGATCTTGCTAGTATCATCCCTGTTGTCCACAGTAGCAGCCTCAATAATTCACTTTTCTATTGTTTTCCCACCTTCCCGGCTTTACTCTTCGGCACTGTAACCTGCTTCGAGGAACCCAAGCCAAGACACTTCTTTGCCATAACCCAGCCAAAGCCACCATGGTAAAAATATTAGTTTGTAAATAAAGGTCTTGATTTTCTTCATCACCAGTCTTTAGTGTGCAGCAAAGGAATTTCACACAGTTTTTGTTCTTCACATCTTTGCCATTGAGAACTCTGAATTCAATAAAGTTTATGGCATGGATGGCACTGTAGGATCAGCACTGACTGGATTGCCAACTGTAAGGTTGGCAGTTCAAACGCACCAGTTTCTCCATGAGAGAAAGATGAAGTTTTCTGTTACCATAAAGATTTACAGTCTTAGAAACCCTATACAGGGCCACTATGAGTCAGAACGGACTCAATGGCAGAGAGTTTGGTTTGGTTTGGGATTAATGGTTCTTTAGAAAGCATATAAGAATCATTTCATGATTGAACAACTTTTTGAAATAAACACAAAAATAGATTTACACTCATTTTAGAGATTGTTGTTGTTAAGTGCCATCGAGTTAGTTCTAATCCATAGTGCGGAGAAGCAGCTGGTGGGTTTGAACCACTGACCTACAGCGCCACGTGAGGACTCCCTTTAGTTGTTAAGTGCCATTGAACTGGTTCGGACCCATAGCGACCCTGTATAGGCTTTCGGAGGAGCTACTGGTGAATTTTAATTGTCGACCTTGCATTTCAAATTGAGTGCTTATCCTACAGTGCCACACCAGGACTCCCGTTAGTGATTATCAAACTAAAAATCACAGTGGTTAAGGCACGGAGCAGGTATTCGACTGAAGAATCCTGAGTTCTTTTTACCTGGCTGAAAAGATTAAACTTTAAAGTCCACACAGTCAGGAAAAAGGAGAAAAGGTTAGGTAACCCAGTGAAGTTAAAAGATCCTTAGAGGTAGAAGAAACTTCTTACTCAACTGCTTCATACAGAAGATGTTTGTGGAATGTCTTCAACATGCCAGGCGATGTACAAGGCACTTGTTTTAGGCTGAGTTCTTCAGTGAAGCAAAACCAGTGAATATGTATATATAAAGAGAGGTTTCTATCAAAACAATGGCTCACACAGTTGTAGAGGTTGTGGGTCAGATGTCAGGCTGGACACCTCTGACTCACATAGCCTCAGGGCTGATGAACCAAGATTGGTAGGTCAGAAGGCAGGCAGGTAAAATGGCCAGCTACTGAGGACTCCCAGCATTGTCAGGACACTAGCTCAAGTGCAAAGTAAGCTTTGCCTGACTGTTCAATACATTGGACAAAAGCCACAATTAAGAAGATTTCTGTTGTTGTCTTTAAGTGATGCCTGGTCAGTTCTGACTCATAGCAACCCTGTATAGGGTTTCCAACAAGCAGCCAGCTGGTGAGTTTGAACTGCCAACCTTGTGGTTAGCAGTCCAGTGCATATCCGACAGCGCTACACCTTAACTTTATCTTAACTGTCAAACTACTGAGAATGCTGGCTTAGTCAAGTTGACACAAAACCTTAACTATTACATCATTCTAGATATAATGATTGTGGAGAACACATTTCTAAGAAAGACTGGTGGGGAAATAAGGCCATTTCCTAGTAAGAAACTGTTACAACAGTCCCAGAGCCTGATACAAGGCTAGTCTGTAAAGAAAACTGGCTATGTGAACAACAGAAAACCAATTTTAAAACTGACCAGTCAAATCAATTTAATAACTTGTCAACCAATGGAGCAAATATTTTTAAGCCTGAAAGTCAATAGGATTTAGTAATTAGACAATTTAATCCATATCAGGTATTGGAATGGATTTAAAATTGGTAGATTGAGTAAAATAAAATTGATTTGGTAAGTGGATTTCCTTGAACAGAATGATTGTTTGACACATTTTGAAAAGTTGATTTTAGAGCATTTCAGGATTACAAGGAATATAATCCCAGCGCAGCAAGTATGTGACCCCTTAAAGCAGGCAAACCTTTTTTGTAGTGTACCTAAAGGAAATAATAATGATGTGATCATCTTCTGAGGTTTCATGAGTCAGCAGCTAAAGTTTATCAATTTGTCCATAAATAAGGCTTTAAACATTCTGATGTTAAAAGCGAAAGAGTAAGGCTATCTCTTGGGGCTTTATCAGCCAGTATTCTTCTACAGGAGTCCTGGTGTGGCTCTATAGGATAAAGTCGAGTTTGAACTGCAAGGTGGGTGGTTCAAGCTCACCAGCTGCTCCTCAAAAACCCTACACAGGGTCACTATGAGTCAAGCCAACTCTATAACACTTAACAATAACATTCTTCTACAATTGAGTTTATCTAACATTTATCTTGAAAAATAAGGAAAATACCTTTGTTCATTGCATCTACTGTTTACTAAGGGAACCGAATTCTGAGGCAGTTCACCTCTTTTAAGCTCAGATTGAAAATTCATACCATGTTTCACATCATGATGCCTTCGCAAGTCAAGAACAGCTTACTGTGCAAAGGTCAGTTTTACAATTTTACCCAGCTTTATCCCCACCTGTACTTCACTCCTACAGCCTTTAGTGAAAACTGCATTACTTTGAAGTTGAAGGTTGCATTCAGGCAGGCAGAGTGGCTTTACTCCCTCCCTGAGTCGGAGCAGATAATGGATTCTACAGAGTGGGTGTCCAACTGACCAAGGTCATCCACCAAAGTCAGTGTAAATATCCAAATTGTAGTTATAGACAAACTCAGCACATGCCAAGTGCAGTTGATGAGTGTCATTTTGTCTAGCTGTCACAGTGGTCTGAAGGTACTGTACAAATCAAATGAAGAAGCCTATGCTCGACTTAGAAGGTTATGTCTTCACTAATCCCATCACAACCAGCAGACTGGCATTATTTGGTGCAAATCTCTTCATAGATGTGTTTAGAGGAGTTTGTTCCTCCAGAGCTATTTGTTCAGGGGAAAAAATGGAAAGTAGAAAGATGAAGTCAGTTTTCTCCTGACATTTCCAAGGATGAATACTTGTGAAGGATAAGTAGGCAATCTCTCCTTAGAAACAGTCGATCTGAAGAACCTAGAAAGTCCTTCAGAGTTGTGAATAGAGAATCAAAAGTTTAAGAAAAGAAAGAAAATCAAAAGATTCTGCTCATGGGAAAGAACAAGAATTATAGCCAATATGTTACAAGTTCATGCACTTTAGTTTCAATTCTAGACAATGCCTGAAAGTCAAAGGCATCAAAAATGTGTGAAGTATGAATGATTGAATTAAAGTAAAAAAAAAAAAAAATGGGTTTAAGTTACTAGGATATTTTAATTAGAATTGACGAGATGCAAAGAGTTCAGAAAGTTCCTTGAAGGATATAGGGCCAGGGTTCATATATTGAAATGAGCTTCTATGATATTTTTTTCACAGATGAAATGGCTCATATTAAATACTTTCCTCAATGTTACATCATTAAAAAGTGAACCAGTGTCAACGCAAGTGTCTTGTTACTTTACCATAGTGTCTGGCCCACTCTGATTATCAAAATAGACCTCCAGAAAGCTATGAAACCCACAGGGCCTGCTAACTTCTCTTCCCTCTGGGGTAATGCAGTAATTGCTGTGTGGTGATGCTTGCCAAGGATAGAAGTTAGATCTTTTTCTCTCTCTAAAGGTATAATTGACAACAACAACAAAATTCTTCAGTACCTACTGTGTACCAGACATTGTTCTTGTTACTAGAATACAGTGTGATAGAGCTCTATCCCTCAGGGGACTTTCATATTAGTGGGGGAGAGAGGGAGACAATCAACAAGCATTGAACAACTAAATAAATCAATCAGATAAGGAAGGTTCTGATAAGAATTAGGAAGAAATTAAAACTGAGTAATAGGATTAAAAGTCACCACTACTGGCTACTAAAGGTTGACATTGAGTTAGGCAAGGTTTTTCAGCTAAGCTGATCTATGGATTCATGAAGAAGATGCCTAAAGCAACAATAGTAGTAGCTTGAAGGTTGGAGCATTGCCAATATGCATTATGGTTGCGCACCAACTGACCTATACGGTGTTTGCAGAATGTGCACAGACAGAAAAAGTAGACAGCTTCCGGTGGCGGTGGTAAGGAGTGAGCGTATTGTTGTTGTTATTCCCTGTTGTTATTGTTGTTAAATGCCGTCAAGTTGGTTCCAACTCATAGTGACCTTGTATAGGGTTTCTGAGGCCTAATGGTGGTGCTGGTGCATTATTGCCACCTTACCCTGAAGTTGTCTCACCTTATCTGCTAAAAGGAGTACTGGTGTGGTGCTGCAGGATAAACAGGTTGGTTTGAACCACAAGGTCACTGGTTCTAACTCACCATCTGCTCCTTAGAAACGCTATAAAGGGTCGCGATGAGTTGGAACCGACTCGACAGCACTTAACAACAACAACAATCCTCAGAATTCGTGACTATGCTATTTGATGTGGCAAAGTGACTTTGATGATGTGATTATGTTAAAGATTTTGAGGTAGGGCAACTATCCTGAATTAACTGGATTTGCCCCAAAAGTTACAACGATCCTTAAAAGAGTCAGAGGAGATATGATGAAGGAAGCAGAGTTTGGAATCATATGGCCAAGAGCCAAGGAATGTGGCCAGCCTCGGGAAGCTGGAAAAGAGAAAGAAACAGATTGTCCCCTAGACCCTCCAGAAGGAATGCCACCTAGATTTCAGTCCAGTGAAACTGACTTCCGATTTTTGACCTCCAAAACTGTAACATAATAAATGTGCATTGTCTTAAACCACCAAATTTGTGATAATTTGTTACCACGGGAGAGGAAACTAACACATTGCCCAAGGTCACAGAACTACAAAGTGGCAGGCCAAAACTAAAATTAAGGTAACTTGATGCCCTTGTGCAATAGAAGTCTCTCACAAGCAGAACAAAATATCAGGTTGAATACAAAACAGGGGTCTCTTATGTTTCCCTGCTATGCTCAGAATCCCAGGTCCCTGAGAAATTTTAAAAAAGGGGAACACTACACCAGTTTCCAATTCCCTACTCTCTTCAACATCTTTAGTCTTAGGCCCAAATAGATCACTAGCATAAACCTTGAATTTTAGAAAGAAGGGATTTGAGGACCAGAAGATTGTGACTTTGAGGTTACGCAGGTATTTGATGAAGCAACCAGCTAGTTTCACAAGAGACAGGTGGTGGTATGGGGTGACCCAGTGAGCTCAATACCTGTCTGGGACTTTAGGAAGGCATCTGTATGGCAAAGGCTTCAGGCTTCCTGATTTTATTTATTTATTTATTTGCTGAGGAAGTGGTGGTGGTGGCTGTGTGCCGTGGAGTTGGTTCCAATTCATAGTGACCCTGTACAGAGTTTCCGAGGCTATAAATCTTTATGGGCATTCAGAAACATTAAGTACACATCTACCCAAAGGATTATCTCTAAGAGGATAGTAGAGGCTACATGACATTTTAGCTCAGACTGGGGATGCTGCCCCATCTTTCTAACAGCATGGAGAACATATTGGATGCTCATAAATACTTATTGAATTAAAATGAAACCTGATGACTTCAAACTTTTAAGTGCATGCAAAACCCCTGGAGAGCTTGTTATAGTGCAGATTCAGAATAAGAAATTTTGATTGGGGTCTGAGATTGTGTATTTCTAACAAGTACCCAGATGCTGCTGCTTGTTGTTGTTAAGTGCCCTTGAGTAGGTTCCAACACATAGCTACCCTGTATAGGGTTTTTAAGGAGCAGCAGGTGGGTTTGAACCGCCAACTTTGAGGTGAGCAGATCAGAGCTTTTCTGACAGAGCTACACTAGGACTCCTGGTAAAACCAAACCCAATGAATGAATGAATGGATGGATGGATGGATTCTGTCTCTTAGTAACTCTGTCAGACAAAGTAGAACTGCCCCAGACGGTTTCCAAAGTTGTACAGCTTTACAGAAGCCGACTGTGGCTGGTGAGTTCAAACTGCCCACCTTTAGGTTAGCAGTCTAACGCTTAACCACTGCGCCACCAATGCCCCTGATACTGCTGGTACCTGGTCTATATTTTCCAAGATGCGAGAAAACGAGTCCTCCCTATCCAGATACAAAATACAAGTGACACACACAGTGATCATTTGATAAAAGTTTACAAAAACGGCATATAAATAGATTTCCCACTTTTTAAAGTACCCCTGCCCGCCCGCCCGCCCAATAAAACAGCAAATTCTATTGTCAGGGCATAACAGAAAGAGTTCAAACAGCGCTCCAACTCTTTGCTTCTGGTGCTTTGCTCCTGTCTCCCAAAAAGCAGAGAAGGAAAGAATGAGAGGCCAGAGGGAAGTGTCTGGGAGTTCTCCTGCCTACATTTTTCTCTATTCCCAGCCTTTCAGAGCACCTGCCCCCTCTGAAGCTCCGAGGTCATGGGCGTTCACCCTGGAGCGCAGTGCTGCGCCCCCTTCCGCTCCCTTGGCCAGGCGGAGGCGGACGACGCGCGTGCTCGCGCTCTCCCTATAAATAGGTCCCAGGCGGCGGCCACTGGGCAGAGCGGGGCTGCAGGCGCCGCGGGCCATGGCGGACGAGGACCACCCGTGGCAGGGCAGCATCCTCTACAACATGCTCATGAGCGCCAAGCAAACCCACGCGGCGCCCAAAGCGCCCGAAGCGCCCAAAGCGCCCGAAGCGCCCGAAGCGCCCAAGGCGCCCGAGGCGCAGCTGCGAGCCCCGTGCTGGGGCTGTTCGTGCGGCGGGGAGCAATGGGAGCGCAGAGAGAGGCTGCTGGGCGAGCGGGCAGTGGCGCTTGTGTACCGCTGCTGCTTCTGTGGTGATGACCACCCGCGCCAGGGCAGCATCCTCTACAGCATGCTCACAAGCGCCAAGCAAGTGCATGCGGCTCCGGAGGCGCCCAAAGCTCAACCAGAGGCCCCGTGCTGGGGCTGCTCTTGCGGCGCTGAGCCATTGGTGGGCAGAGAAGGACTCCAGGGCGGGCGGGCCGTGGCGCTAGTGTACCGTTGCTGCTTTTGCGGTGACGACCACCCGCGCCAGGGTAGCATCCTTTACAGCTTGCTCACGAGCGCCAAGCAAACACACGTGGCTCCAGAGACGCCCGAGGCGCTGCGGGAGGTCCCGCGGTGCGGCCGTCCCTATGGTGCGCAGAGGCTAGGGGGCAAAGAGGGGCTGCCGGGCGGAGCGTCCGCAGAGCGCCTGCCCCGCTACTGCTTCTACAGTGACGACCACCCGCGCCAGGGCAGCAAGCTCTACAACCTGCCTAAGAGCGCGAAGGAAACACACTCGGCTCTGGAGGCGCCGGAGGCGCAGCCACGGACCCCATGGTGGGGCCCCTTGTGTGGCGCGCAGAGGCCGGTGGCGCTCAAGAGCCCCCGGTTGGTCTGCGAGGCGGCTTCGGCCGGCCTGTTGAAAACGCTGCACTTCGTCAAATACTTGCCCTGTTTCCAGGTGCTGCCCCTGGACCAGCAGCTGGTGCTAGTGCGCAGCTGCTGGGCGCCGCTGCTCCTGCTAGAGCTGGCCCAGGACCGCCTGCACTTCGAAACGGTGGAGACCACCGAGCCTAGCATGCTGCAGAAGATACTCACCACCAGGCGGCGGGATACCACGGGCAAGGAGCCGCTGTCCCTGCCTATGTCGCAACCCCTATGGGCACCGCCACCGGAGGCCAGGCAACTGCCTTCAGCAGCTGAGGTTCAAGCCATCAAAGGCTTCTTTGCCAAGTGCTGGAGTCTGAATATCAATACCAAGGAGTACGCCTACCTCAAGGGAACCGTGCTTTTTAACCCCGGTAAGGGCATTGACCTCGAGCACCTGCTTCTCCCCGAGGCTCAGAACAGCGTTGGGCAGTACCTATGGGGGGTGGGGGTGGGGGCACAGGGCGGTCAGGGGAGTGTCCGGGCACAGGTAATGATGAATCGGGACCAATTCAGCTAAGTTGGGGGACTGCAGGAACCACTCCTTGTGGGTGGATTGATGAGAAAAGTTGATGTCTTCATGGAGCTAACAATTCCTTCTCTAGTTTTCTTTGCACTCCAGACGCGTAGCTTTACCAAAGTTTTTGTTCACTGCAAATTCTGCAACCTTCCCTATCTGAAAACTAGTTGTGAAATTTGATAACAGCCTCTTTGTTGGAGGGAAACTATAAAGAGTGGCAGAAATGAAGCCTTAGGCAAGGACCCACAGAGAGATGACCCCCTAGGGACAGTCAGACAGGACACTGGATTTAGTGTTTCCCTTCCCGAATCTCTGTCTCTGAATGGTCATTTTTGTGATCAAAAGCATCCACATTATCCCCTCCTCTAAGTGGGTTAGTGTTAGGCTAGCAAAGGAGCAAGAAAGAGACACTGAAGTAACCCATTGTTTTTGTTCTTGTTAAGTGCTGTCGAGTTCCGACTCATAACAACCCTCTATAGGGTTTCCCAGGAGTGGTTGGGGAGTTTGATTCGCCGCCCTTGTGACCTGCTAATCAACTCCCTCTGCCCTCCACCTTCCCCATTTTACAGATTAGATAGCGAAATCTCAAGAAACCTTACTCCAGAATAAATGGCTGGCGATTTGTGGAGCTGTCCTGTTTCCTAGGACCAGTGAGATGTTTACTGCACCACACTTACAGGTTCTTTGGGGTTTGTTCAACACTCTGCTCCCCGTTCCCTCTCCAAGTGCCACCAAATTCATAGGAGAATATCTGGAGAAACCCTGGTCTTGGGTATGTCCTACTGCTAGAGTTCTCTTCAACCAGCATCCTTCTAAAATGGATGGGAACCTTTTTTCTGTTAAGGGCCGTTTGGATATTTATTTGCAGGACATACAAAATTATTAACTTAAAAATTAGCCAGCTATACTCGGTCAAACATTTAATTAACTCACCCCTGTTGGAACCGACTCCACGGCACATAACAACAACAACAACACTGTGATGACTACGGACCTCTGGTAGTGTAGTGGTTACGAGTTGGGCTGCTAACCTCAAGGTCAGCAGTTCGAAACTACTGGCTGTTCCACTGGAGAAAGATGACGCTTTCTGCTCCCTTAAAGATTTACAGCCTCAGAAACCCTATGCAGGCCCGCTATGAGTTGGAACCAACTCCACTGCACACCACCACCAATGTGATGACTGGAACTGCGGTTGCCTTAGCAGGGCCAGATCAAATGATTTCACGGGCCTCAAACTCACCAGCTGCTCCTCAGGAACACTACAGGGTCCCTATGAGTTGGAATTGACTCAACAGCACTTAACAACAACAGTGTGACCTGAGGGCCAGATGTTCCTTTCCTCCTTTCTAAAAGGATTGCAGTGGGAAGGAAGTTTCTAAGTAACTTGAGTTAGGATCGCTTTTATAGTGCTCCCTTCATGTCCCTTTTTCCTGGTCATGACCTTGCCTTTGGCCCAGCATTTTTGGAATGAGTCTGGAGCAGTACTGGGTGGGATAATAATTCATCCATACCTCATGTTTCAGGACCTGGAGAGCTCAGTCCCTGCCTGTGACCACTATAGGTAGCCATTTTGTTCATCTCAGTGTTTTCCAGTCTTTCCTGTGTTCAAGAAGCACTTGGGGAGTTGTTAAGTGTCTCTAGGTCCCTCCATTAGAGATTCAGTAGCTCCAGCCCATGGTCTGCAAATCTGCATTTATAATAATTGCTTCCAGGTTTTAAAGATCATTTAGAAAACAGTGTTTACTTGGTCCTTCAGCTAGTGTTAGTAAGCATCCATTATTTCCTTGTTTGTTCTGTTGGGATAGGAAGATGAGACAAGGGCATTCCAACTAGTCCCCTCTTTCCCTGGGCCCTAGTTTGCATACATTGGTCAATTTCCCTTCTCTCCACCCCCAGCACATACCACACATAACACACATACACGTGCACAACACAAATCTCCCATCTTCTCTGTCGGCTTTCTAAGGTCCTCTTTCAATACGAGTTTAACCAGATAAGGTGAGTGTGTTTAAAATACAAACGCACTTACTTTGGGGGGGAAATAATACGTGTTAAGTCTGTGGCCTTGCTGTGCCTTCTGATATTCCCTGATCATTATGCTTAAAACTACTTTCTTTAAAAACACACAAAATGATGGCGTATATCTATCTGCTTTTTCCCTTTCCTGAGTTCACTTTGAAGGCAAGCCTGCTTCCAAGAAAGCACTTAATGGGGATTAAAGCAGGGGCGTGATATGAAAGCAAAGAAAAACAATGTGGAGTTCACAAGATGAAGTTTTCTCAGCCATAGATCTAGAGCTCAAGAAGCCTCCGATTACTGGAATAATTCTAAACCAGCCTCTTCTTACTTTGCTAAATGGAATTCAAACATGATGAAACTGGTTCTCACGTCTGCATATTGAGTTGTAGGTAGTAGGAGATGTCAGTGTGTGGACTGGAGTGATCAGAATGGGAATCCGGATTAGAAATGTGGCTTTATTTTGTTCTCATTTTACTTACCAAATCAGATATCTGCCTGTAACAGGAGTGACTCGGAGCTACTGATATCATTATTGTCTCATGAGCATTGACTGCTTCTGCTACTCCGTGACTTTTAGCATGGTGCTTTAAAAATACTTGTCTGTTGGATTTTGTAGAAAAAGGGAAGAAAAACTGTTGAAACCGTCATTGACATTGTTCAACCAATAGGTCTGACAGGCAATTTTTAAATACAAGTTGGAGAACTTCACAGCAATATTACTGTTATAGCAATTTTTTTAGACACATTTCACTTAGACGGCAGTACATTTTCTACAAGGAAAGTTGCATTGGAACCATGTTTTGATCAGATGATGTTTTCATGTTTAATTTTCAGCTTCTGAATGACTGTAAGATAATGCTTTCAAAGACCTCATACTTTAAAATAGCATATTTTAAAAGAAACTTTGGGGATGCTCATTATAATCACTCACTCTCTTTTTTTAAAGAAAATAACCATCAATACAGAAGCCATAGTACAGTGGGCTAAGTGCCCAGAGCTATCTTTTCAATTATGATGGGCTTTAGATGAAAATAAACCTGTAGACAAATAGTTAAATGAGACCTATGAGTTTCCATTTGTGTCTGTGCAGTTTACCACCATCAACTGGATAATCATTATAATGGTAGGAAATTTGAGGAAGGATGGTTAAATACTTATGATCTGGCAAAATTTCTTGTCATATTCCCATATGCAAAAGGTAAAGTGCTTACCTTCTGAAATAATATGAATATCTTCATATTTGCATATAGTGATTCAATAAACGATAAGGCATTAAAATAGTATACTGAGCATATTATTACTATATTAGCATTAAATACTATAATTGTTGCTGTTGTTGTTATGTGCCATTGAGTCATTCCAACTCATAGCAATCCTGTATAGGGTTTCTGAGGAATGGCTAGTGAGTTTGAATCACCAACCATGCAGTTCAAACCGACCTTGTGGTCAAGTGCTTATCATACAGCACCAAATTCACACTAAAGTATTTGTTGGCTCATGGCCAGTGTCTTTTAAATGAGAACATATAATCATAAAACAAAAAAAAGCAGTTGCTGTAAAGTGCATTCTGATTCATAGCAAACTATACACATCAGAGTAATAGTGAATACTGGTGTGGTGCTGTAGGCTAAGCACTGGACTGCAAGGTTGGTTTGAATCACTAGGTCGCTAGTTCAAACTCACCAACCGCTCCTCAGAAACCCTATATAGGGTAATTTTGAGTTAGAACCGACTTGATGGCACTTAACAACAACAAATAAGAGTACTTTCATGATGCCTCATTCTTAAAAGCTTTGCTTCTGAAGACTTGTCATTTGTTTGCCATTTTTTACGTGTTTTAGAAGACCCTGGTTAAAACTCAGAAGTGTGAGCTCTTGTTTAAGGTGAGCCCTTTGTAAACAAAAAGTTTTTTTCTCCCTTTTTTCTCCTCCAGACCTGCCAGGCCTACACTGTGTAAAGTACATTCAGGGACTTCAACAGGGAACTCAGCAGATACTCAACGAACATGTCAGGATGACACACAGAGGGCACCAGGCCAGAATCATGGAACTGAATTGTGCACTTTCCCTGCTGAGACTCATTAATGCCGGTGTCATTACTGAACTGTTCTTCAGACCCATCATTGGCTCAGTGAGCATGGATGATATGATGCTGGAAATGCTCTGTACGAAGTTATGAAAACCTGGGGACCACACAAGTGCACTCCACTGTGCAGGATAAGGCACTGTGGGCAGAAGAGTATAAACTATTGTACAATAAACTTTCTTACTCTTTGTACATGCACAGTATTTTTGCATTCAATTAAAGATAACAAACTTTAGTTACAGACTGACAAAATCCTGTTCCCTGCTGTTTTGTTGTGAAGGGAAACATTGACAAATACGTCCAGTCCATATGTCTGTACATGTTTACAGGAAGAGAGAACACTACCCTAATTAGTTGTTTTCACAAGTTTGTTGACTTTCTGAAAGTCCCTGGGTGACACAGTTTACTCTTGGCTACTAACTTGAAAGTTGACAGTTTGAACCCACCCAGCAGTGTCAAGGATGAAAGACCTGTTGATTTGATTCCCTAAAGTTTACAGCCAAGAAAACCCTATGGCACAGTTCTAGTCTATAACACATGGGGTCACCATGAGTCAGAATCCACTTGATGGCGAAGGTTCTGGTTTTCTTTGTTGTTTTATATCGACTCTCAACTGAAGCTACTAAAATTAAATTTGTAACATTATATCGTGCATTTTAATGTGTTAACTTGATGAAAAAGACTTTTGTCAAGGCTTAAGCAAGGCTCTTTAAATTATTAATAACCTAGCTACCCACCCAAACCAAACCCACTTCCATTAAGTCGAGTCCAGCTCCTAGTGACCCTCTGTAGAGTTCTGGAGGCTGTAATCATTATGCGAGCAGACAGCCTCCTTTTTCTCCCATGGAGTGGCTGGTGGATTTGAACTACTATCATTGTGGTTAGTAGTCCAATGCATGCATAACCCATTACGCCACCAAGGCTCCTAAATAACCTACCTTGTATAAACCAATTTTAAGTTATCTTTGTAGGTAGCATGAAGACATTTAGTATTTTAATAGGCCATTGTTGGGGTGGTGCTGTAGGATAAACAACTGCAAGGTTGATGGTTCAAACCCACCAGCCACTCCTTGGAAACCCTGTACAGGATCACTATGAGTCACAACCAACTCAAAGGCACTTAACAACAGCAAGTATTGGGGAAGAGGACTTTGTTTTATCTTCATTTGCACTTTCTTTAGTTGTGTGGAAGAAAGTCTCTACACTCAAGTAATGTCAAGAGTAGTCAGTGAAGTATAAGATTTTTCAGAATTTTATTTTGGGAATTTTTTCTGTACAGTGGATTTGAAAGAGAGAAAGATAATAATAATACTAAACTTACTTTCTATAAACCACCATCAAGTCAATTCTGACTCATGGTGATCCCATGTGCATCAGAATAGAACTGTGCCCCATAGGATTTTCAGTGATTGTTTTCAAATATAGATCATCAGGCCTTTTTTCTAGGTAGACCCCAGCCTTCAACCTTTTGGTTAATTATTTGCACCACTCAAGGACCCCTACATTCTATAAGGTACAATTTATAGTCTCTCCAAACAAAGTATCACTACAAGCCCTCAGTCATAGTCCATCATTTAGACATGTTATAGATATGTGCCTGTCAAATTGAACAAGTATGGCATGAAATCATAAAGCAACATTTTTGTTGGCTCCTGCTTCCCCTTTACATGCAATCTATAGAATTAGTTCTTCCTTGTCCTTGGATGAAGTTTAAGGCCCAGCGTGTCCATTCACTTATGGATAATTAATACATCTAGTCCTTTGCAAGAGATTCTTAAATATTTTTTGTGTGTCATGGACCTCTTTGTTAGTCTAGTGAATTCTCTGGACATCTCAGAATCAAGCTCTCAAAAACATCCAGAAAATAAGCTATTTACAAGTAAAAAGAAGATGAATTATGTTGAAGTAAAGGAGTCCTGGGTTGATGCGCTAGACTGCAAAGCCATTTGAACGGCAAGGTCGGCAGTTCAAGCTCACCAGCTGTTCCTCGGAAACCCTATACAGGGTCGCTATGGGTCGGAATCGACTCGACGGCACTTAACTACAACAACATAGTATTAAAAATGTTAATTATTAAAACGATTTTAAATGTGGTATAATAAGCATGTTCTATTATTAACTAACACATTAAACAACAAAAAATATCTCATGGCAGGTTTAATAGTTGCTCTAATTTCACAGCAGTCATCAATAAACTTGAAATTTCAACTTCTCGGCAGCATTTATAATGTGATCAGAAGACCTTAGCTGATCTTCCCACTGGTGATTGTGTCAGAAGTTCTCAAGTTACGGCCATGATGGTCCCACAGGACTCCACACATAGCTGTTTATGACAGTGACATAGGAAGGTCATGCAGCGGGATCATAAGAGGGGAAAGACAGAGGTCGAGTCTGAAGGAATCTAGGTACTCACACACTGCCATCGAGTCATTTCCAACTCATGTTATTGTTAGATACTGTCCAGTTGATTCCAACTCAAAGTGATCCTACACACAACAGAAAGAATCAGTTTCCAGTCCTGCGTCATCCTCACAATTATGGTTAAGCTTGAGCCCATTGCTGCTGCCACTGGGCCAATCCATCTCATTGGGGGTCTTCCTCTTTTTCACTGACCCTCCACTTTTCCAAGCATGATGTCTTTCTCCAGAGATTTGTCCCTCCTGATAAGATGTCCAAAGTATGAGGGAGGAAGTCTTGCCATCCTAGCTACTAAGGGGCGTTCTAGCTGTACTTTTTCCAACACAGAACTGTTTGTTCTTCTAGCAGCCCATGGCATTTTCAATATTCTCCTCCAATACCATAACTCAAATGCATCAGTTCTATGGTATTCCTTATTTACTGTCCAGCTTTCACATGCATATGAGGTTATTGAAAATACCTTGGGTCAGGCATACCTTAGTCTTCAAGATGACATCTTTGTTCTTCAACACTTTAAAAAGGTCTTGTCCAACAGATTTGCCTAATGCATGCAATACGGCGTTTGATTTCTTGACTGCTGTTTCCATGAGTGTTGATATTTGATCCAAGAAGAATGAAGTCCTTGACAACGTCAATCTTTTCTCCGTTGATAAGAATGTTGTTTATTGGTTCAGTAGTGAGGATTTTTGTTTTCTCTATATTGAGATGTAATCCATACCTAAGACTGTGCTCTTTGATCTTCATCAGTAAATGTTTTAAGTCCTCTTAACTTTCAGCAAGCAAGGTTGTATCATCTGCATATTGGAGTCTTCCTCCAATCCTGACACCACGTATTTCTTCATAGAACCCAGCTTCTCAGATTATTTGCTCAGCATACAGGTTGAATAAGTATGGTGAAAGAATACAACCCTGTTGCACACATTTCTTAATTTGAAACCATTCAGTGTTCCCATGTTCTGTTTGAACAACTGCCCCTTGGTCCAGGTACAGATTCCTCATGAGCACAATTAAGTGTTCCGGAATACTCATACTTTGCAATGTTGTCCATAGCTTGTCATGATCCACAAAATTGAAATCCTTTGTCAGTAAAGCACTGCTTTCAGCCAAAATCCATCGGACATCAGCAGTGATATCCCTCATTCCACGGCCTCTTCTGAATCCAGCTTGAACCTCTGGAAGTTCTTAGTCAATGTATGATTATAGCCGTTTCTGTATTACCTTTAGTAAAACTTTACTCACATGTGATACCAAAGAGATTGTCCGATGATCTCCGCATTCCGTTGGGTCACCTATCTTTGGACTAGGCACAAATAGGGATCTCTTTTAACCAGTCTGCCAGATAGTCATTTTCCAAGTTTCTTGGCAGAGATGAATGAGTGCCTCCTGTTCCACCTCACTTTTTTGAAAGATTCCAATTTTTATTCTATCAATTCCTAGTGCCTTGTTCTTTGCCAATTCCTTCAATGCACCTTGGACTTCCTCCTTCAGTATCAATGGTTCTTGATGATATGCTACCTCCTGAAACGGTTGAACATTAACCAATCCCTTTTGGTACAGTGACTCTGTGTATTCCTTCCATCTTCTTTGATGCTGTCTGCATCATTCAATAATTTTCCCAGAGAATCCTTCAATAACGAAAGTCGAGACTTGAATTTTTTTCTTCAGTTCCCCCAGCTTGAGACATGCTGAGCATGTTCTTC
>NW_006408536.1:703252-704250 GCF_000296735.1 Chrysochloris asiatica
AGCTGCCTCCTCAAAGTAGAGTTGACCGCGATGATGCAAATGGAGTAAAGCCCGTTGGAGAAAAGCCCACGGGATCTTCATTTGCTGATGGGGCACAACTCAAAATGAAGAGAAACAGCTGTAAACATCCACTGAAAATCAGAACATGAAATGTACAAAACGCTCATGCATATATGATAATTTACACTACCAAAGGGCACATTCTGCAAGTCTGCCTCCTGGCCATTATCTCTTAGTCCCTCTCTTCCCATGAACCTAGAGTCCTCAGCCACTCCCTCTCTCCATGTCCCCATCTCTGCCTCCATCTCTGGTGTTGCTGCTTCTCTGGATAAGGTCTCGCATTCCGTTTGTGCTCTTCTCCCTTGATGGTCCTAGGATCCTCTGTTTCTGGTCTGTATGATTAACTACTGCACTGTTTCTGTTATAAAACTTTTACCTTTACAATTGTGACAGTAGCAATTAGTCATGATAACAATTACTCACTATTAAATCATAAGAATGTTATCACCATCTCTTTTTACCAGACCCATCTAGACAAGATGAAAACTATTCAGTGGGGACTCTATCTTCTCCCTCACACTCTTAAACTAAACTATCTCTTGAAAAAAACTTGTAAGCCAATCACCTCATGCCTTTATCGCCTCCTCTTTTAGGTAGCTAATGTGTAAGTTGTCTGTCCCTATCTGTACAAAGGGGTAGCACTGATACTTGATGTGAAGACTCCTTCCCTCTCTATTGGTATTTAGAGCTACTACCTCCTTGAGTATAGGTCAAGGTCATCAAACTGTAGCAATTTGCACTCTTTTTCTTTATCAAAAAAATAAAAATTTCTTATTCTATTCTTCCTCTATCGAGTTCTGATCATCAAGCCATCAAGGCCAGGTCAAATGGGTACTATCTGCAAGTTAAGGCATTCTTGAGCATCTCTCCTCACTTCATATCAGCTGGATGCTTCACTTTCAGCTCTAGCCCTCTGTGGCTATGTCCTTGTCCATGGG
>NW_006408536.1:704835-711092 GCF_000296735.1 Chrysochloris asiatica
ATAAGAATCTTATCCCTATCTCCTTTCACCAGACCCATCTTGATAAGATGAAAGCTGTTCAGTGGGGATTCTACCTTCTCCTGCACTTTGAAACTAAACTCCCTCTTGAGAACTTGTAAGCCAGCCATTTCATGTCTTTATAGACCCTCCCATTTTAGGTAGCCAATATCTAAGTTGCCCGTCCCTATCAACCCTGTGTACAAAGGGGATATGTTTGATTCTTGGTGTGAAGACTCTTTCCCTCTTGTTCGGTATTTTGAGCTACTACAACCATAAATATAGGTCAAGTTCATCAAATTGTAGCAATTTACCCTTGTTTCCTTTATCAAAAAATTTCTTTTTTTATACATCTTCCTCTAGTCGAGTTCTGATCATCAAGCCATTGAAGCTAGGTCAAATGGATACAATCTACAAGTTTGGGCATTATTGTGCGTCTCCCCTCACGTCATATCATCTGGATGCTTCACTCTCAGCTCTACAAGGCATTTTATTTTTTGTGCTTTTTTTGCAGCCAAATTTTTATCAGTATAACCCTACACAACAGAGTAAAACTAACCTGCAGCATTCAACTCAGTAATGCACTTTAGGGGGCCTGGACTTGCAAGTTAAAAGAAATACCAGTAATCATAAAGGTCTATCTTAGAAAGCCAGGTAGTTTTCTCTTTAAGTTTCTGTATGAAGTCCTGGTATCGTGTTGTAGGATAAACACTGAACTGCTAACCACAAGGTCTGCAATTCAAACTCACCAGCTGCTTCTTGGAAAGGACTTGATGGCACTTAACAACAACAACCTTTTATGTTGGGTCTGAAGCATCAATTCAGGTGTAGTACAATCCTGCTCAGGATGGCCAAACTTCATCTTTCATACTTCAAGCATATTGTCAGGAGGGACCGGTCACTGGAGAAGGATATCATGTTTGGTAAGGTCAGAAAAAAGAGGAAGACCCCCAGCGGGATGAATTGGCAAAGTGGCAGCATCAATGGAATCAAGTGTGGCAACAGTTGTGAGGTTAGCCCAGGACCGGGCAGTGTTTCGTTCTGTTGTACATAGGGTCACTATGAGTCGGCACCTAACAACAACAACAACGACACAATCCTGCTCAGCAAGTTGAAGCTGACCCAAATGGCTTCCAAGGTTGAGGCAGTGGCTTGATAATATTTTTTCTGACTACCACTGAGTCACTTCCAACTCATGCGACCCCATGTGTGTGGAATAGAACTGTTCCATAGAGTTTTCAAAGCTAGGACTGTTTTGAAGCATATCACCAGGCCTGTCTGGGTGAATTGGAACCTGCAACCTCAGAAGGTTGTATTCAGAAGCAGTACAATCCCAGAGGGCTCATGTGTCCGTGCCCTCTGGGAAAGAATTCACAATGTTAGGATGCCCCAAGCAAGGAAAAACATCAATCCAGCAGTCAGGCTAACAGGGCTGCTTGAATGGCCTGTATTGCGGAGCGCTCCGCCCTATGACTCCCAGGCCAGACCAAATAATGCAGCTGAGTCCTTGGTTTTAGAGAACTGCCTGAGACCATCAGTTCCAATCAGGTTTTCTTGTCCATGACCTCAATTCATCCACCACGTGGTGTGTTCTGTAGGAAAAGTGCAGGAGCTGCGCCTCCCCCCTGCGGACTTATTATAGATGCTGTCAGCTTTGATTTCGGCTCAGCAGTTGGTTTGAATTCAAAGCATGTGCAGCACATTGGAAAAGCAGCAAGGGGAGTTGTCTCCATCAAGAGAGGACAGCTTCCTGGACCCTTCTGTAAAATGTCCTCCTCTTTCCCTCTCCACCCCACATCTCCCCAGGTCCAGGGGCATTGGTTGTTCTCCATTGTTACAAAAGCAGTGCGTCCCATTCAGTAATCATCACTGTACATTTCTCCCTAATCGGTTCTTGCGCTTGTAAGGATTGCATGCAAGAAAAACATTTGTCTACAACTTAACTACATGTTCAGGAACTGTTGTTGTTGTTAAGTGCCATAGAGCTGGTTCCAACTCATAGTGAGCCTGTGTTCAACAGAATGAAACACTGCCCAGTCCTGAGCTATCCTCACAATTCTTGTTCTACTTGAGTCCATTGCTGCTGTCACTGTGCCAATCCATCACGTTTGGGAGTCTTTCTCTTTTTGGCTGACCCTCTACTTTACCAAGCATGATGTCCTTCATCAGGAACTGGTCCCTTCTGATAATATGTCCAAAGTATGAGAGACAAACTCTCACCATCCTGGTTTCTAATGAAAACTCTGGTTGGACTTCCTCCAACATAGATCAGGGTGAAATGCTGATTTTCCCATTTATTTATTTTCTTTTTAAAACTTTTTATTGTGAATTGAGTGATACTTTGCATTGAGGGACATCAGTTTTACACTTATCCTATCATATTCATTTCATTGCAATGATTACAATCCCCTGCATGCTTCATCATTCAACAATAGACTTGTCATAGTCAATAGACTTGTCATAGTCTCATTCGGGTGCTTTTGAAAGAAAAGTTCAATCAAAACAAGGAGATTTGCTGTGCTAGTTAAATTTAAGGTAGAGAGGTCAGTTTAGAAATTTATGGTGACTGTTTTGGGATTTCCAAGGGATTATCTTGATAGAGTTTTGAAAGATGATCACAGAGGTATCTTAGGGAGAAGTTATAAGAAAAATAAAAATTGTGTTGCTGAGAAGAACATCAAGAAAATTGTGCCAAGATTTTTTTTTTTTCTATTGAGGCAATGTATCTGCTCATTCTTTGAGTAGCAAGGGTTGGCCTATGAGAATTTCATTGGAAAACCTAACTCATTCACCCTACAGCCTTGATATTGCCCCTTCAGACTTCTTTTTGTTCCCCAAACTCAAACAATATTTAAAAGGAATACAATTTTAATTCAATAAGGAAGCCAAAGCTGCCACTTTGATGTGATGTAAACCAAAGAGCAGAGATTCTTTGAGGTAAGGGTTTTTGTTGTTGTTAAGTGCCGTTGAGTTGATTCCGACCCATAGCAACCGTATCTAGGGTTTCCAAGGAGAAGCTGGTGAGCTTGAACGGCCAACCTTGCAGTTCAAATGGCTTTGCAAGTCTGACACATTAGCCCACAGAGGTAAGGGTTAGAGAGATGCAAACACCGCCTTCAGAAATGTATAGATCCAGATGCGAGATGTGTCAAGAAACCGTAGCTTTACATTTTGATATTTTTGTTTAATAAAGGTTTTGATGATTTTGTAGTAATCATTTTTGACTCACTTTTGTATCTCATATATTTGAAAGATAACTTTATGAAGACATTCATGGCAATCTGAGTTCTTGTAGGTTACAGAATTTAGGTGCCAAAAGGATTTAATCAATAGAAGGATTTCTGTATGACTAAGAGGTGACGTCTTACCCAGAACCTAATGTTTTAGGTAAGAAAATCTCTTCTTGAAACTGTACGCCCAATTTTAGAACCAGCCAAAAATTGTATGCCCAATATTAAAACCAGCCAAAAGCACTGTCAGATATTTTAAGAGTACCTTAAGTAACCTGCAAAAAAGTGGTAGCACAGAAATAGGAAAGAGGAAATGGAAGAAGACAGAGACAAAATAAGCAAGGAAAAGGACAATAAAAAAAGAGAGAGAGAGAAAATTGTAATATAAAATAAATAATGGTGGTGATGGTGGTGGTGTGCCATGGAGTCGGCTCCAAATCATAACGACCCTGGTTTCCGAGGCTGTAAATCTTTACAGGAATAGCAACCTCATCTTTCTCCTGAGGATCCACTGGTAAATTCGAACTGCTGACCTTGTGGTTAACAGCCCAATTCGTAACCCACTATGCTACCAGAGTTCCTTATAAAATATATATCAGACCTAAAATAGTCTATACTGTTACACTGTATGTCTTATTCCAAATATATTTGATGTTGTTAAGTGCTGCCAAGTCGATTCCGACTCATAGCGACCCTGTATAGAGTTTCCGAGCAGCAGCTGGTGGGTTTGAACTATCAACCTTGCAGTTAGCAATTTAGTGCTTATTCTAAAGTGCTACACCAGGACTAAAGTGTATTTCAAATTAAAGCTTATTGTATTAAGAGCTGTTTGTAGTGCTTTTCAGGAAGAATCTTTCAATCCTCGAAACAGCTGTACAAGGTAAGTATTGTTATCCCAATAAGGAAAGCAAACATCAGTAATTGGGTCTCTTTCCCAAAATCCCATCACTAGCATAAGACAGGGCTGGAATTTGAAAAGTTATTGTTGTTGTTAGGTGCCACCAAGTTGACACTGACTCATAGCGACCCTATACACAACAGAACCAACCTCACAATTCTTGCCACGCTTAAGCCCATTGATGCTGCCACTTGGCCAATCCATCTCGATGGGGGTCTTCCTCTTTTTCTCTGACCCTCCACCTTACCAAACATGATATCCTTCTCCTTCAGTGACTGGTCCCTCCTGACAATATGTCCGAAGTATGAGAGACGAAGCTTGGCCATCCTGGCCTCTAAGGAGCACTCTGGCTGCACTTCTTCCAACACAGATCTGTTTCTTCTTTTGGCAGCCCATGTCACTTTCACTATTCTCCTCCAACACCATAACTCAAAAGCATCAGTTCTTCTACAGTCTTCCTTATTCACTGTCCAGTTTTCGCATGCATATGAAGCTATAAGTAGTCCTACATAATGAGAGCTTCTGAGTCCCTACCACCATACCACACTGTCTCTAGTTTGGCTGCAGAAATTAAATAAACGTAGGTGCATTTGTGGCACTTTATAGACTACATCTAACACACCTCTTTTTTAATCCTGCTTCCTAAATCTAATTTTGGCTACTGACTATGAGTAAATCTGGTGGCTCCTATATGGCTATTATTATCATTGTAATAATATATTTTTGAAATAAAATATTGGATCATAAAGTTTTACAAAGGGAGTTTTGGATACATGCTTATATGAAAAATCTTATGAAAATATAAAATGTGGAATGCATATCATTGTATATATTTTTAAGAAACTAAATTGAAGAGAATAAAATAAAATCATAAAAGACGGTTCAGTTGGAAAATACCGATAGATTCTGGTTCTAGAAAACACACTTCTATCCTATATAGCCAAAAGTTTTATTGCTTTCTGGTTGAGCCTTTACCCTTACTAATTTAGTTGCAATCCTTGTTTAGCTACGGAATTTAAAGCCATTTCATGCTTCATTGCAGAAAGGTAATTAATGTTAGGATTTTGACATTTAAAAACACACTTAGAGGATTTAATAACATTGATGTAATTATAATGCTTTAAGTGGTTATTTCTTTTCTTACCTCCTCAAGTAATTGTAATAGAGTCTGATGGTGCTATTATCATAGCTTTTAAAATTATAAACAAGGGAATTGCCAACTTGGAAAATATATCCTAATTCAAATTAGGCATAACGTGTAGAATATTAAAATACAAGAGTCTTGTTTCCTTTGCTCCTTTTCTTTCCAATGTCAAATAAAAATGATTACTTTTAATTAGACCAGGAACTCCTCACACCTATATCTGGTTAAATACTTTGAATTATTTATTTGTGGGTCTTACACTGGAAACCTTTAAACAGTGGACAAATGATATTTCCCTTCCAGTCAATTGGGTGATTGATTTTGTCTGCGATCCCATAACTAACGTGAGAATGATACCTTTCACTGACCATACCCCATCAGCACACACACAAACACACATACATATAATCTCCTGGCTTGTAGACAGCTTTACTATCTAATTTTATAATTATAAGCATTGTATTATGGGATCTTCATGCACCAGTAGCAAACTGGCTCCCCATACAGTCTGAAGATATACAAATATGACTCAGAACACCTTTAGAAGAAAAGCAGATGCTTATCATTTCACCGCTGTCAACACAATTGAATTACCTCCTGGACCTCTTGGATCACGTGAGTTTTTTACTCTTAATATGAAGCATGACAAAGAAAAATAGAAATTTGTTGTATTGTTGTTGTTGTCAGGTGCCATCGAGTCGGAACCGACTCATAGCCACCCCATGCACAGCAGAATGAAACAATGTCCGATCCTGGGACAACCTCACTACCGCTGCCACACTTGACACCATCAATGATGCCACCTGGCTGATCCATCACGTTGGGGGTCTTCCTCTTTTTCTCTGACCCCCCACCTTACCCAGTATGACATCCTTCTCCAGCAACTGTTCTCTCCAGACAATGTGTCCAAAGTAGGAGAGACGAAGCTTAGCCATCTTGGCCTCCAAGGAGCACTCTGGTTGTACTTCTTCCAAAACAGATCTATTGG
>NW_006408536.1:714165-715578 GCF_000296735.1 Chrysochloris asiatica
AACATCTCCACCAGGTCTGCGCAGTTCTCGCACATCATTCAGCCGCCGCTCATACCAAAAAAAATTTAAAAAAATATCTGAACACCTAAATGAGGTTGTTGTTGTTGTTAAGTGCCATCGAGTCAGTTCTGACTCATAGTGGCCCTGTATAGGGTTTCTGAGGAGTAGCTGGTGGGTTTGAAACAGTGACCTTAGGGTTAGCAGTCCAGAGCTTATCCTACAGAACCACACCAGGACTCCTAAATTAGGTTCATTACATATACAAGAGTGTGCCAATCAATGTTTCCACTCACAGGTCCAGCTCCTCCAGTCTTTGCTTGGTGATCTCAGACACAGCCTGCAAGCCCTTCTCTCTTACTAGTTTGCCAACAATACAGAGAGAACGTTGAAGGGCCACTGCAAAGCAATAGCAGCAGGAAAGTACTTTCCTTCCAGGTTCGGTTTTTCAATGATTCCATCTGGGAATCACATTCTGAGGTCATAGTCTACCCAGTCAGTGGTCCACCAGCTATGGTCTCTGCCCTCTGACCAGCTTCACTGCCACCAGCAGGCCGACTGTTCTACCCTCTTTGAAGAGATCTGAATCTCTGTCTTAGGGAACCTCTACTAAGTTATTGTGCTTCCATTGCCAATTCTTCTCAGCCTACAGGTTGTCGCTGCCTTTTTTTGTTTTCTAACCTATAACCCTGGGAGCCATTGTGGCTGTTGTTGTAGTTAAGTGTTGTTGAATTGGTTCCGACATATATCCTTTGATCCCTTTTAGGACTCATGGTTGCTGTCATTAGGTGCTTGTTCAGTGGATTTTCAAATCATAGCAACCGCATGCGGCAGAGTCTAACTGCCCCATAGGGTTTTCTTGGCTGTAATCTTTACAGGGGACTCCTGGTGTGGCACTGTAAGATAAGCACTGGACTAGGACCCACAAGATTACTGTTTCACACCCACCAGCCACTCCTCAAAAATCCTGTACATGGTTGCTATGAATCAGAACTCGACAGCATTTAAAACCAGTAACAATCCTTCCAGGAATAGCTCTAGTGATGCAGCAATTAAGTGATTGGCTGCTAACTGAAAGGTCAGCAGTTTAAATCCACCCAGTGGCTCCACAGGAAAAAAGACCTGGAGATTTGCTGCCCTAAAGATGACAGCCTAAAACCCTGTTGGCTGGTTGATTGATTATGTGTCGTGGTGTCGGTTCCAACTCACAGCAACATTGTGCAGGGTTTCTGAGACTGTAAATCTTTACAGGAGCAGAATGGAACAGCTGGTAGTTTAAAACTGTTAACCTTGAAGTTAGCAGCCCAACTTGTAACCACTATGCTACCAAGATCAACTCAGCCTAACCTAACAACAATCTTTATGGGCAAAGATTTTCAAGTCTTTATCTTGCAGAGCCACTGGGTGGGTTCCAGC
>NW_006408536.1:717018-719164 GCF_000296735.1 Chrysochloris asiatica
TTGGTATGCCAATCAGTTATAGGCAGAAGAAGGACTTACAAGCTTTCTATGGTGATATTTCTGGCTATTCCTTCCTCTCCCCCTCAAGTGTCTATTTTATAATGGTATGCCAGAGAAAGTAAGATTCAAAAGACAGCCAAGCATCTTTACATTATTTCCCCCCTTTTGCCCATTCCAACCATGTCTCCCAAAGCCCTGTGTCCCAAAGCCCTGTTGTTCCAAGGTTGTGCATACATCATTATTTACCTCTGTCCCACTTAGCTCATGCAAACCTGCCTAATTGTTTTCCCATCCGCTTTGTTCTTCCATCCCCCCCCCTTTTGTGTATTGCCCCCTTCTCTAGCACCCAAACTATTCTGTGTCTATTCCCTACCCTGTGCTCCACCTTCCCCTCCATCCCCTAACCCCACTCCCCACATCCTGGTAACCAGCAAAGAATCCCCCCATTTTAGTATGGGTTATTTTTCTTAGTCTTTTACAGTAGTGGTCCTATGCAGTATTTCTACTTTTGTGACTGACTAATTTCACTCAAAATAATGTCCTCAAGGTTCATCCATGATGTGCAGTGGCTTATAGCTTCCTTGTTATTCCTTAAGGTAGCATAATATCCATTGCGTGTATGTACCACAGTTTGTTTATCCATTCTTCAGTTGATATGCACTTAGGCTGTCTCCATCATTTTGCTATTGTAAATAGCGCTGCTATGAACATTGGTGTGCATATATCTACTCATGTTATGGCTCATATTTCTTGTGGGTATTTATTAAATCTTTATGTTAATTTTCTCTGTTAAAATTTCAGGTGTTGAATCTGTACCTTAATGAGACCCTGACTAATACAGTGAACCAATAAGGTCTAACTAAAGCAAAGCAAACCCACAGCCATAGAGTCCGTTCAAACTCATAGCAACCCTGCATAGGATGTCCGCGGCTGTAAATCTTTAAAGGAGCAGAAAGCCTCAGCTTTCTCCTTCAGAATGTCTGGTGGGTGTGAACTGTAGATGTTGTGGCTAGCAGTCCAGTACTTATCTCACAGGAGCTCTGGGAGCGTATTGGTTACGAGTCTGACTGCTAACCTCAAGGTCCATGGGAGAAAGATGAGGTTTTTTGCTCCCATAAAGATTTACAGCCTTGGAAGCCGTGTGAGTTGGAACCGACTCCACGGCGTATAACCACCACCCTCACTTATTTATTCTACAGAGCCACCAGGGCTCCTTAACTAAAGTATAGTAGTGGTGGCGGTGATGTACCATGGAGTTGGTTCCTACACGTAGGGACCCTGCATAGGGTTTCCAAGGTTATAAATATTTACAGGAGCAGAAAGTCTCATCTTTCTCCCATGGAACATCTGGTAGTTTCGAACTGCTGACCTTGAGGTTAGCAGCCAGACTTGTAACCACTATGCTACCAGAACTAAGGTATAGAGAATTTTATTTCATATAGAATGCATCAGAAGAAGTTTATGGACCAAGTTAATGAAGTGCTCTAGGAAAATATAAATTGAAGTACAATCCATTGTGAGTCAGCTTTCAATTGTATTTCCATAAATTAAGGTCTACTTTAAAAATGTTACTTAATATTAGTAAGCTGTAATGAATAGTAAAAGCAATGGATTGACTTTCTCATAAGGCACAAAGCCATAACTAGGAATTTTCAGCCTAAGATATCTTAAGCTATGCCAAGTAACAATTTGAAGAAAAATCAACCACCAGGGTTACAAACATAGGGGTAATATAATTTAATTCACACTCCAGTAAAATTCCAACAAGTTACAATTGGGAAGACTGGGTGGTCTTTGTTCTCAAAACTTTTTTTGCTTTACTACCAATATAGTTAATCATCTTGATTTCAGCATAAGATTGCACCGTCTTTGCTTGAGTTCCTCTGCGTTATGCTAAGGCATCCCCCTCTGTTACAACTATTTTTCTGAGGTTTCAATGCATGCTGATGGCAAATAAAATTATAGAAACACTTAGTCTTTAGTGTCATCAAAATGTTGATGTCAGAGAAAGGCAAAGATGCAAATTAGATGGTACTATGAAATTTGAGCTTGACTGTATAGGAGGATATTCTTACGATCATTTTGTTTTGTTTTGGTGGGGGTGCAGTCTGTGTAGACATTAAGTATATGATTGTTATTGTTGTTG
>NW_006408536.1:719524-741506 GCF_000296735.1 Chrysochloris asiatica
TAACCACTACGCTACCAGAGCTCCTAAGTATATGATACATGGGTGCAAATAAGGCAGTCCTATAAACTCATCTGCTGGCAGTTCCTATGAATACGTTTGACTAGAAAATTTCCATATAAACTTAACAGATGGTAAAGGAGCTTTATATGATATTAAGACCCCACATGTCTGTCAATTTGTCATAATGTGGTGGCTGGCTTGTGGGTTGCTGTGATGCTGGAAGCTATACCACTGATGTTTCAAATACCAGCAGGGTCACACATGATGGACTGGTTTCAGCAGAGCGTCCAGACTAAGAACAGACTAGGAAGAAAGACTAAGTGCTCCACCTGTGAAGGGTTAGCCCCTGAAAACCTTATCAATAGTACCAAATATTATCTGATACAGTGCTAACAGATGAGCCACTCAGGCTGGAAGGCACTGAAACTACAACAGAAAAAGGTGACGCCTCAAAGTAGAGTTGACTTAATGTGGAAGAGTCATGCTCTCAGGGCCTGCCTTTGCTGATGAGACATGACTCCAAAGGAGAAGAAACACCTGAAAACATTCATTAATAATCAGAACATGAAATACAATAAGTATGAATCTAGGAAGTAATCAAAAGCGAAATAGAACACATAAAGATTGATGTCCTAGGCATTAGTGAGCTGAAATGGACAAGAATTGGCTTTTTTGAGTCAGGCAATCATATGATTTACTATGCCAGGAATGATAAATTGAAGAGGAATGGCATTGCATTCATCATCAAAAAGAATATTTTGAGATCTATTTTGAAATGCAATGCTGTCTGTGATAGGATAATGTCTATATACACAAGGAAGGCCATTTAATACAACAATTATTCAAATTTATGGATGAACTACCAAAGCCATTGGTGATGAAACTGAAGAATGCTGACAACTTCTTCAGTTTGAAACTGATCAAACATGAAATCAAGATGCATTGATAATTACTGTTGATTGGAATGCAAAAATTGGAAACAAGTAGGAGGAATTTGATAGCTGGAAATGTAGCCTTGGTGATAGAAATGATGCTGGAGATTATGTGATAGAATTTTGCAAGACCAATGATTTATTTGTCGTAAATACCTTTTGTCAACAACATAAACAGTGACTCTACACGTGGGCCTTTGCAAATGGAAAGCAGAGGAATCAAATTAACTACATCTGTGGGAAGAGATAGGCCAGAAGCTGACTATGGAATGCGAGTTCAAGTTGAAGCTGAAGAAAATTAAATCAAGTCCACAAAAGCCAAAATATAACCATGTATATGTTGTTGTTGTTGTCATTGTCAGGTGCCATTCAGTCAGCTACAACTCATGGGGACCTATGCACAACAGAACAAAAAAACTGCCCAGTCCTATGCCATCCTCACAATCGTTGTTAAGCTTGAGTCCATTGTTGCTATCACTGTGCCAATCCATCTCGTTGGGGGGGGTGTCTTCCTCTTTTTCCATGACCCTCCACTTTACCACATGATGTCCTTTTCCAAGGACTAGTTCCTCCTGGTAATATGTTCAAAATATTGGAGATGAAGTCTCACCATCCCGGCTTCTAAGGAGTCTTCTGGCTGTATTTCTTCCAACACATATTGATTTGTTCTTCTAGCAGTCCATGGTAATTTTCTTTTCCAGCTCCTTAACTCAAATGTATCAATTATTCCATGGTCTTCCTTACTCATTGCCCAACTTTCACATGCATATGAAGCTATTGAAAATACCATGGCTTGGGTCAGGCTCATCTTAGTCCTCAAACTGACATATTTGCTCTTGAACACTTTAAAGAAGTCTTGTGCACCAGATTTGCTTAATACAATACGTCATTTGACTTTTTTGACTGCTGCTTCCATAAATGTTGGAAGTGGATCTAAGCAAAATGAAGTCTTTGACAAATTCAACCTTTTCTCCACTTACTATGATGTTTTTTATTTGTCCAGTGATAAAGATTTTTGTTTCCCTTATATTGAGGTGCAACCCATACTGAAGGTTGTGATCTTTGATCTTCATCAGTAAGTATTTTAAGTCCTCTTCAGTTTCAGAAAGCAAAGTTACATGTGTATAATCCACCTGAATTTAGAGATAATCTCAAGAATAGAATCGATGCATTAGACACTAATGACCTAAGATGATTGATTTCTTCCTGTATGATAACATCAAGAACATCATACAAGAAGAAATCAAATGGTCATTAAAATGATAGGAAAGAAAGAAAAGACCGAAGTGGATATCAGGCGAAACTCTGAAATTTGTGCTTGAATGTAGAGTAAAAGAAATGATGAAGTAAGAGAGCTGAACAGAAAACTTCAAATGGCAGCTCGAGAAGACAAAGTAAAATATTACAATGAAATGTGCCAAAACCTGGAGTTAGAACACCTAAAGGAAAGAACACATTCAATGTTTCTCAAACTGAAAGAAATGAAGAAAACATCCAAGCCTCAAGTTGAAATACTGAAGGATTCTATTGGCAAAATATTGAAAGATGCAGGAAGTATCAAAGGAAGAAGAAAGGAATACCCAGAGTCATTGTACAAAACAGAATTGGTGGATGCTGAATCATTTGGAGGCAGCATATGATTAAGAATTAATGGTATTGAAGTAAGAAGTCCAAGCTGTACTGAAGACATTAATGAAAAACCAGGCTCCAGGAACTGACAAAATAAAATTTGAAATGTTTCAATAAACTGATGCAGTACTGGAAATACTCACTAGTCTATGCCAAGAAATTTGTAAAATAGTTATCTGGCCAACCAATCAGAAGAAATCCATATTTGTGCCCATTCCAAAGAAAGGTGATCCAATGGAATGTGAAAAGTTGCAAACAATATCATTAATATCATATGCAGGTAACATTTTGCTGAAGATAATTAAAAAACAGTTGCAACAGTACATAGGCAGGGGACTGCCAGAAATTCAAGCCAGATTCAGAAGTGGATATGGAATAAAGGATATAATTGCTGACATCAGATAGATCTTGGATAAAAGCAGAGAATATCAGAGAATAAAACTTGTAATTTATTGTTGACTGCAAAGACTTTTCACTTATGGGTCATAACGATCTATGGATAGCATTGCGAAGAATGGATATTCCAGAATACTTAATTATGCTCATGAGAAATCTATACATACACCAAGAGACAGCTGCTAGAATAGAACAAAGAAGAAAGGTGTGCATCAGGGTTGTATTCTTAACAACCTGCAATACGCAGATAATACAACCTTGCTTGCTGGAAGCAAAGAGGACTTAAAATACTGATAAATATCAAAGACCACAGCCTTTGGTATGGGTTGCGCATAAAGAGCAAAGATGTGATTTTGAGGACTAAGGTGCGCCTGCCCCAAGCTGTGGTATTTTCAATAACCTCACATGCATGTGAAAGTTGGACAATGACTAAAGAAGACTGTAGATGAATTGGTGCCTTTGAGTTATGGCATTGAAGGAGAATATTAAAAGTGTCATGGACTGCCACAAGAACAAACTGATCTGTGTTGGAAGAAGTACAGCCAGAATGTTCCTTAGAAGCCAGGATGGCCAGACATTGTCTCTCATACTTTGAACATGTTATCTATCAGGTGGGATCAACCCCTGGGGGACATCATTCATTGTAAAGTGGAGTTTCAGCGAAAAAGAGGAAGACTCCCAACCAGATGGATTGGCACAGTGACAGCAGAAATGGGTTCAAGCGTAGCAGCGATGGTGAGGTTGGCACAGGATCAGGCAGTGCTTCATTCTGTTGTACATAAGTTCGATACTAACTCGAAGAAGACACCTAACAACAACAATTTCATTACAGCCAGGGACAAAGTAAAGTTGAAGGTTAAATAATTCTGAAAAACTGTAAAGATAAAACAAAGCAAAAACATTTGAAAAATATATACATTTGGATAATTGTCTCACATCTATTTTTGTTTCATTGATAGAAGCAGCTTCTTAACAGAGATCTAGCAATCTGTGAAAGACAAGCATGAGATCATTTAGGTTGGATAAATTTTACCAAGACTATGTTGATGGTTGTGTTGGTGTTGCTGTTGCTGTTAAGAGCCATCGAGTCAGTTCCGACTCATAGTGACCCTGGAGTACTGGTGTGGCAGTGTAGGATAAGCACTGGAATGCTAACCACAAGGTCAGCAGTTAAAACCCACCAGCTGCTCCTTGGAAAGCCTACACAGGGTCGCTGTGACTTGGAACCGATTCAGCAGCACATAGCATCAACAACAACATAGGATTTCCAAGGAGCAGTTGATGGGTATGACCGACTGACCTAGTAGTTAACAACAGTCCTGTGTTTATCCTATAGCTCCATATGAGGACTCTATGTTGATGGCATTTTCATCATTATCAGCTTCCTTTGGAAGGAGGACATTTATTTATTTAACAAATATATTCTTAGTGTGACTGTTCTTGTTGTTAAGAGCTGTTGAGTAGGTTCTGTCCCATAGCGACCATGTATAGGATTTCCAAGGAGCGGCTGTTGAGCTGAACTTGTAGTCCAGTGCATTAACCCACAGCACCAAATATATCAATATACTCAAGTTTAGGCCATCTGCCCTAACCTTAGGATACAAAGTCTTTTTAGAGGCCTTTCATTGTTTAATAGCTCACTACTTCAAAATACAGATGCACAAAAGGTTACTTGAAACTTGTGCCCCCATCCCATTCTTTACGTATTCATTTAATGCTTTGAAATATAAATCCTGGGACTTTAAGGGTTTTTTTTTTTTTGCTTTTAGTTTTTTTTAAGAGACTTTAGGAATAGCAAACTGTTGATGTCCTTCTTTTATCATAGAAATGTATGAGTCACACCATTTAGAGTATCAAAAAGATGACTGCCTCATATTTGGTATATCTAAACCCACTTCTAAAAAAACAGAACACAAATGAGCAAACATTTACAACCACCTGATATCTGTTGCAGTTGGGTTCATTTAGTATTTTTTTAAAATGGCACTGTAGGATAAGCACTGGACTACTAACCACAATGTTGCTGATTCAAACCCACCAGTTTCTCTTCAGAAATCCTATACAGGGTCGCTATGAGTCAGAACCATCTCTACGACTCTTAACAAGATTTTTCTAGGTTCCTGAGTTGCACAAATGACTTGTGCTTAGTTGGTGACTGAAAGGTTGACAGTTTGAACCCTGGTAACAAACAATGCTTGGCAGTCTGCTTCTGCCAAGATTGTTGTTGTTGGGAAGTGTCATCGAGTCAGCTCTGACTCATCGTAACCCTGTAAAGGGTGTCCAAGGAGCATCTGGTGGGTTTGAACCACCAACCTTGTGGTTAGTAATTCAGTGCTCATCCTACAGCACTACACCTGTCAAGATTACAGACAAGATAACCCTGTGGAGCCACTCTACTCTGGAACACATGGGGTTGCTCTGAATGTAAATAGACTCAAGGACACACAACAGAAAACAGTTTTCTAAAGTAGACCTTGTCCTGCTTTTGTAGTCTTTTCTTATGCTGCCTCCCTCTTTCCAAAACCCTCTGCTGCTATAAATTCTGTCTACTTTTCAAGGCCATTTTTCTCCTTTATCGGTCAAACCAAGATAATTTCTTTTTCTGATTTTTCCAGAGTACTTCCTAACTTTCATTTTTGCTTTTGTTTTTCAAGATTGATAACGTCAAAGGATACTATAGGGGTGATAAACCACCTTCCCTTCTATGCTTCCCCCCACCCCCAGTCCTGCTGTGGCACTGTGGGAGAAAGCACTGGACTGCAAGGTCAGTTTGAACCACAAGGTCGGTGGTTCAAACTCACCAGTCGCACCTTGGAAACCCTGTACAGAGCCACTGTGAGTCAGAACCAACTCAAAGGCACTTAACAACAACAACAATGCCAGTGCTGTAGGATCAGCACTGGACTGCGAATCATAAGGTAGACGGTTCAAACCCACCAGCTGCTCCTCAGAAACCCTAGACAGGGTCTCTATGGGTCAGAACTGACTCCACTCCACGGCACTTAACAACAACAACAACAAACATCAGGAAGACACGTTGTCTTATTGTCATTAATGGGGTGGGAAAGAGCAGAAAGGTTACTCAGATAATGCTTCCTGAAAGATAAATATAATATACCTTTTAAATTAATTTGAGAATGAGGTCAAACCCAACTGTTTCATTGGAAAAACATGAGAGGAAAGTTTTAAACAACTCAGTGCTTTAGACACACAATTCTACCTGCCTCTATGCTATGTTTGGTATCCTCAGCTCTTTAGGATGTGGGAGAGTTTCAGTGGAGTTGCAAAGTGGGGAATTATGCCTATTCCTCATCAGTGTGGACCCTTCTCCTTCTGTATGGGTTAACTGCCAGGCATCCCAGTGATCACAGGACTCAGGATGTAGGCATAGCTCAAGGCAGTCAGCGGTGGCCAACCTTTGCTTCACTTACACAGGGACAGCTGTTTCAATTCCCCGACACAGAGGCGCACCAGATGTCTTTCTCCAAGTTCAGGAAGACGTCATGCAACTTAAGGTGGATTTCCTCCCCTGGAAGCTACCTGGGGTTACACCTGATCTGTCCGTGTAACCTCAGGCGCCTCCTCCCAGGTCTCAGTGGTGTTGTTAAGGCTGGTGTCATCCAGTGCAGTAACTCATGGTAACCCCCTCCACACACACACACACACAGACCCACTTTCATACTAGACTATACAGAATCCTTGTTGTTGTTGTTGTCAAGTGCCGTCAAGTGGGTTCTGACTCATAGTGACCTTATTTAGGATTTCTGAGGAGAAGCTGGTGGGTTTGAACCACAGCAGGACCCAAGCTAGGCCAGTGTAAACTGGGCAGAGGAATAAAGACTGTCGATTATTGCAATTTCATTGCATCCCAGGGTGGTGGTACAAGAGACGGGAAGTGGAAGAGGGGTTCTCTAACTAAACTGGTGGTTCCTGCTTCCCAGGTTGAAAGATAGACTTGATTTGATACATTTCAGAACCTAGTTTTCCTGTTAGCCCCTGAGAGTTTTCCACATAAACGATTTAATTTTAGCAAAATGAGATTATTTCTATTGCATAAAACCAAAAGAACATATGATATAACCCAGAAAACTAAACTGCAGAGAAAACTACTGATATATCAAGTCTGTTGTTACTGTGGCCCGCTGAGTCCGTTTTGACACATAGCAACCCTGTATAGAGTTTCTGAGAGTGGCTGGTGGGTTTCAAGTGCCGACCTTGTGGTTACCAGTCCAGTGCTTAGCCTACATGCCACACCAGGCTCATCTCAAGTATATTAGGGCTTTATGACACAGTTAATAGGTTGTCTGACAATGTAACAAGATTAAACTGCAAGTTTATCAATGCTAAATGTATAAACAAAAGGCTGTGTGTTTTTTACACCTCACAGAAACAAAAATGCAGCATTGGAAACTATAACGGTACTTTAAAGAGAGCTGACAAAAAGTGCTTTAGAATGGTTCTAAACCTCAGACGTCAATCAACTAAATGATAAAAATATGCCCCCCACTTAACAGTTAGATAAAATTTTAAACAATAATATTAGTGGAGTCAAGGATGTAATTAATAATAATACAATATCTACACAGAAAGAAAGACTATTTGTCCCCATATAAAACATATACCAAGGAGCTCTGGTAGCGTAGTGGTTACGAATCAGGCTGCGAACCTCAAGGTCAGCAGTTCAAAACTACCAGCTGTTCTGCGGGAGAAAGATGATGCTTTCTGCTCCCATAAAGATTTATAGCTTCTGAAACCCTGTATGGGGTCGCTATGAGTCAGAACTGACTCCACAGCACATAACAACAACAAAACATTACACCATTAGTTGGAAAATTTGCAGCACTGTGAAAAGATAATTTCTTTTAAAATTTTATAAATGACCAATAAACAGATTCACTTATTAATGTATTTATCATGCAGAAGTTCAAATACCAGTGTGTTTTCCTCGACATGACTCAAGTGTTTTAATGACTGAAGTTTTTTTTTGCTTTTTGAAGGAAGGAAAGGACCTAAATGAGCAAAAAACCATTAAATAAATGATGTTGATGGAAAATTGAACTAGGAAGTTGAGCAGGCAGTGAGTTTCTATTAATGGGGAAGAAGCAGTTCAGGAAAAGCTGAGAATAGTTGCACAACTTGAAGAATGTCATCATTGCCACTGAATGGGACATGTAGAAATTGAAGCATAGTGTATTCTTAACAACAACAAAAACACAGTTAAAAATATTTTGACCATATTTTATATATATATATATATATATATGTTGGTGCTGTAGCATAAGCACTAGACTGCTTACCGCATGGTCAGGGGTTCAAAGCCACCAGCCCCTCCTCCTAACTCCTATACAGGGTCACTATGAGTCAGAACTGATTCAACCATTTCTACGTGTCCCATTCAGTGGCACTGATAACATTCTTCAAGTTGTGAAGTATGAGTATTCCGGAACACTTCATTGTGCTCATGAGGAATCTGTACCTGGACCAAGAGGCAGTTGTTCGAACAGAACATGGGAACACTGAATGGTTTAAAATTAAGAAAGGTGTGCATCAAGGTTGTATTCTTTCAACATACTTATTCAACCTGTATACTGAGCAAATAATCTGAGAAGCTGGGTTCTATGAAGAAAAACGTGGCATCAGGATTGGAGGAAGACTCATTAACAACCTGTAATGTGCGGATGATACAACCTTGCTTGTTGAAAGTAAAGAGGACTTAAAATATTTACTGATGAAGATCAAGGAGCACAGCCTCCAGTATGGATTACATCTCAATGTCAAGAAAATAAAAATCCTCACCACTGGACCAATAAACAACATTCTTATCAACGGAGAAAACATTGACGTTGTCAAGGACTTCATTCTTCTTGGATCAGCTATCAACACTCATGGAAGCAGCAGTTAAGAAATCAAACGACATAGTGCATTAGGCGAATCTGCTGCACAAGACCTTTTTGAAGTGTTGAAGAGCAAAGATGTCAGCTTGAGGACTAAGGTGTGCCCGACCCAAGCCATGGTATTTTCAATAACCTCATATGCATGCAGAAGCTGGACGGTGAATAAGAAAGATCGTAGAGGCATTGATGCCTTTGAGTTGTGGTGTTGGAGGAGAATACTAAAAGTGCCATGGGCTTCCAAAAGAACCAATAGATCTGTTTTGGAAGAAGTGCAGCCAGAATGCTCCTTGGAGGCCAAGATGGCCAAACATCATCTCTCATACTTCAGACATACTGTCAGGAGGGACCAGTCAATGGAGAATGATACCATGTTTGGTAAGGTGGAGGATCAGAGAAAAAGAGGAAGACCCCCAGCGAGATGGATTGGCAAAGTAGAAGCCTCAGTGGTTGTGAGGTTGGCCCAGGACCGAGCAGTGTTTCATTCTGTTGTGCATAAGGTCCCTATGAGTCGGTACTGACTCGAAGACACCTAACAACAACATACTCCTGGTGTGTGCTGTTGGATCAACACTGGACTGCAAATGACAAGGCTGGCAGTTCAAGCACACCAGCTGCTCCCTGAAAACGGACTCAGCAGTACTTCACAATAACAACATAGTTACTTGATTAATCAATAATAGTTACCATTGATTGAGTAACTACAATATGCCTCGTGCCATGCAAGGTTATTGCCTAGCTTTATAGAATTTAATCCTGAAAGCAATTCTGAAAGATATTACTCTCTCCATTTTAAACTAAAACAAAACAAAATTAAAAAGCATTGTTTCATAAGAGTTTTGTAGCTTGTCCAAGATCACAGAATCAGTAAGAAACTGATACCTTATTCAAACCTGTACTCCCAAACTTGTGTCCTTATCCTTTACCACATTATTCATATAGAAACCACTCTCAGTAATTTTGCTTTAGAGTTGGCAATTGTGTCAGTCATTCTATATTCAAAAACCAAACAGAAAGACTAAGACAAGATTACAGACTTTAAGGGTTCTATTACCTCCAGGCACCATGGACTCCTGGTGTGGCGCTGTAAGATCAGCACTGGACTGTGAATCATAAGGTCAGCAGTTCAAACCCTATACAGGGTCACTATGAATCAGAACCGACTTGACAGCACACAATTACCACCACCACCATTCAGAAGCAGTAAAGAGTAAAAGTTAATAGAATTGGTTTTGCATGCAGACAGACAGCTTGGACCACATTCCTTCCTTAGCCTATTACTAAAAGTTGAACTCAGGAAAGGAAAGTAACCTCACCTCTCTAAACCTGTTTCCTCATCTGCAAAATGGGGATAAAAACAAAATCTGTCTCATAAAGGTATTGTAATATTCATATGTGCTAATACACAAAAAGCCTTTGAAACAATGTTTGACACACAAGTGCTCTATAAATGTTGTTGTATGCCATTGAGTTGATTCCAACTCATAGGCACTCTGTATAGGGTTTCCGAGAGTGGCCATAAATGTTAGCTATTAATGTTTCCACACATGATTTCTGGTGATATTCCCCTTAGTGGTTCTGGTCAAGTGTAAGACTCTGCATGGTGTTTTCTGGAGACCCTCCATTGATCCGTTAACATTAGTCATCTGGCTCCTGTAGGCAGTATCATTAATTCCACTGCCCACATGGAATTTCTAGCTGGAGTCAAGGAGAAGACACAGTCAAAAGCTAAATGTCTGACTGTCTGGCCACCAGCTAGCCACACACAATGGAAATGATTTGACAATTCCACCATTGCCTAGTGCCTGGCCTTCTTCATCGTATGTTGAAATAGTCAACGTGTTGGCTGGAATAGCTCCATTGACTGCTTCTTTCTCAGGGTAGTTGAAAAATCTGCCCTGTTTCAACTGGAAGGAACATTGCTATCTTTATGAGAAGAGAAACAAAGAATTTATTCTTCTGTTTTAAATTACCATAGTGCTGTATTCAGGTGTTGATGAAATTCACAGAGCTAATTTCTCTGTGAATCAGAAAGCTAATTTCTATTAAGAAATTAAACTGTCAAACAGATAACAGACTAAAGCCAGTTGGACATATCCATTCACCTAGTAGATAGCCATCTATACTAAATGCCAAACTATCAGTGTGCCAATTGCCTAGTATAGAATTAGGCAAGAAGAAGAAAAATGTTTCAAATGTTTAATGTCATCAGAAGTTCATCTCTTCACAGCAGAAGAGAACCTGTTGACCTGAGTGGCCTTTTATTTTTTCAGACAGTGATACATTGATGGTGCCAACAGTTGTTTTTCTTTCTCCTTTACCTAAATATTTATTTAAATATTTGCTAATCGTATTTTCTCTAAATTGAATAGTTTAAAAATGTTAATATGATATTATGTTTTGCTGCCTTGTAATGAATATTTCTTTAACATGCTTTTTGAAATCTCTATGCTTAGAGGACTATCTTAGCTAGGTGACAGGTATGATTCTCAACTTAAAAAAATTAAGTTTTTCAAGGAATATGCATTTATTGGCTTCTTAAAATCCAATGAAAACTAACCTCAAGAGTTAAATTCACAGAGCCAATGAGATATTCAAAATTCAATGAATTTTCCTTCTTCACACTTCCCCTCTCCCAGTGAATGCCAAAGGTCCTGGCCTGAGAATGACCTCTGATTTGTTCGTTGTCCTACTATACATTGTGTTTTACTACCTTTCTGTTCTCTCCCATGATGAAGCATAGTAATCTTTGGCAAGGCTGGGAACCATGTAGTTGAAGTCTGGCCTCCTTTGAGTTTTTGCTGAATCCCTGAAAATTGTTGACAAATGTTGTGCTGATCCTAAATGGTTCCAGAAATCACCATGTTCTACTTCCTTCATAGTCTCAACACTGTTAAGACCATTCTGCTGTTAGTCACCCAATGCTACATGTTCAATATACTTGTGGTTTTCAAAATATGTAAAAGAAAATAATGAGAGCCAATGACTTCAGGTAGGCCATGCAAAATCTCCAAGAATATCCACTAAAGAAAGATATTCTCTTAATTGTACTCCATTTATCAACCACTCTCTTGATTAACTGAAGCACTGCATTCCCTCTGTCAAGCACTTGGACTGACTCCCAGGAGAGATTGGACATACCCATCTAGAAAGCATGTATAGAATGTCTTGAATTTCTCTCTTCCCACCAGATGAGTTGTATGTTTACCAAGAATCTACTGTGTTAATAAGCAAATTGACTGGAGCCCATCTATCTTATTATAATCCTATACTAAAAGTACATATTATATGTCAAAAAATGTGAATAGAAAGAGTGGTTTCCATTAAAATTAAATTTCATATTTTAGGAAGGCCCAAAGGGGAGTTGCTAAAATATAAATCACTTAAATTAGGTGAGAGCAAGACAATTGTAAAAGTTTGAAAAATTCATAAAAATATGGGGGATGCTGCCTTCGAAATATCTGTAACTTCTTACTCCTCTTTATAGAAACAAAACAGAAAATTACAGATGAAGTATGATGGGAGTCTGTTTTGTAAGAAATATGGTTGGGAAATTTAATCAGTGAATAAGGAAGCTTTTCCTAGAGATTCAGAGTCTAGTACTAACATAACCTCTACTCCAGTAGAATTTCATAGTTGTTATAGATTAGTGACTTATGGCTGTTTTCCATGCTTATGTGATCTAAATAAAGTTTTTATGACACTTAATCCTGTCACTGATTCATTAAAGCATGTCAAATGTTTATCTTCACTCATGAAAAGAAGCTTCTGGATCTTCTGAAGAAGATCAGCCAAAGATCCTGGATTTTCATTTGAATGTGGCAATTGGTTTGTACTTTGCCTTGTCTTACTCATGGAGGTAGTAAATCTGTTCCACATTTGGGAAGAAGGGCAAAATGGATATTTAGAGAACTGAAGGGTCAACTCTGAAACAAAGTTGCTATCTGTTCACAAATTGGGATTGTCTTCTTCCTGAGTACAACCTTACAGTTGAGTGAGGTCATGCAAAAGCATTCAAGCCATTGAGGTGTGACCTTGATGTCCTCTATACTTTTCTTCTTCTGCCAGCTTGAAGTTGATGAACACAGTTGTTTTAGAAGCCACTTGTAGAAAATGGTGATTGCAATCAATCCCTAATAAAGATACGTGCAACATAAGGAGTCTTAACAATTTCAGAGAAGCCTCCATGTGTATTGAGTAGGAATCCACAAGCTGAGATGTTCAAGAAATCGTCATTTGTTGTCATATTTAAGATAAAATAAACCTTGAATATTAATCCAAGCTCCATCCCATCAAACTGGTGGGAAATGCTAAATCTAGTTTTCATTAAGGCTTCCTTGTACCCCAGAAATATTTAACACCAAAGCATCTGGCAGGTCCCATTGCCAGTTTCTCTGTTTTTCCTGGTTACCACTGTGCTGCTCTCTCTTGCCCAATGCACACACTCTCTTCTGGTCTGTCAGCCCTACTGCTTCTCAGCAATGTTTGTAACTCACTTGATGAGTCTGTTAGAAGTCCCAGGGCATGATATTGCAGACACTCTAGACCTTCTGAGGGCTGTCATCTACCTGGAAGGCTGCATCTGAGTTATGTATGGGTCCTTGTTCTCACCAGGACCCTTAACTTCTGGTTTCTTTCCAATATCAACCTTAAGTCTCAGTTTCTCTTTCCTGTTTCTTTTTTAGTTATTATTTAATTTTTATTTTGATGAAAATATACACAAGAGAATCTACTTCCAGTCCACAGTTTCTAGACATTCAGTGACATTGCTTACATTCTTCACATGTATCAGCATTCTCATTCTTCTGTTCTAGTTGTTTCACTTCCATTTACTTCATCTCCAAACCTCCTCGTCTATGCTTTATAGTAGCTGTTGACCCTTTGGTCTTACATGGATTTTTTAAAAAAAACATTTTGTAAGAAATGAAAAACCCAAGGGTGACAATCTTTACTCTTTGGACTAAACTGTTACTTAGTTTAAAGACAACATCGGGGTCCAGTTTCAATTCAAGGTTTGAAGAGCAACTCAAGGTGTTGGGAACGCCTCCAGAATCAGTAGATTCAGTAAGTTTAGATTCTTTAAGAATCTGAAACTCTGTCCTACATTATTCTCCCTTCTCCTCCACCTTTTTTTTTTTTTAAAAAAAATCAGGATTCAAAAGTGGGGAGTAGTTAATCTTACAGTCCAGGAATAGAGGACCCTAGGACCATCAAGGGAGAAGAGCACAAGCGGAATGTGGGACCCTATTCAGAGAAGCAGTGGAGGCAGAGATGGAGACAGAGATGAGGACATGGAGAGAGAGAGCAGCTGAAGACACTAAACTCATGGAAAGAGAAAGGCTGTGTGCTGGCGGCCAGGAGGCAGGCTTGCAGAATGTGCCCTTGGGTTATTTAAATGATTATACATTCCTGAGTGTTTTTGTGTACATCTTCCCCACCCCCACCCCACCACCATCCCCCCAAAACAGAGGGAATAGAAGCTGAATGATGTTGAATGATGATGCCCAGAGGAGATTGTAATCATTGCAATGAAATGATGAGTGTAAAATCGATATTCTCCCATGTAAACTATCACTCAATTCACAATAAAGCTTTTTTTAAAAAATGGAGGATGCTCCAGTAAAAAAAAAAAAATCATCTATTATGATTCATCTATTGTGTTCCTGATAAGAACATTCAGTAGTTGTAGCCAGGGACCATCTAGTTTTTCTGGTTGTAAGGTGGAAGAGGCAGTGGTTCATGTAGACGATTAGTCCTGTAGTCCAGTTACTTCTCTCATTCTTGGCTTTTCTTTTTTCTCTTATGTTCTAAATGAATAAAGGTCAATGCTTGATTCTTGGATGGCAAAGCATAATCTTATAAGACCCCAGATACTATTCACAATACTGGAATGTAGAACATAAACTTTAAAAACTATATTATGCTATTTTGATTTCTGGGGGAAGAATTAGGAAACTGAGTCTGGAGGCAGAGCATTAAGGAGACTCTGCCATCATGCAGGACCAAGGCACCTGGTGTCTGACGGTGGTAATGAGAGCACAGAAGTGTGCCCAAGAAGATTTTCTAGAAGGTCTTTTCTTTTTAATAGCAGTAAAAGAAAGGTTAATGTTACCTATAACTATTGTATGGTACAACTTAAGCACAATGTCATTTAAAAGTATTTATTAAAAATATTAATAACATTAAATTTGTGAAAGCCAAAGAAATTGAAAGGATTGGTAAAGAAAGATAACTTAGTCTTCTGAGATTAATACATTTACTAATTGATTTTGTATACAGGTATTCCAGAATGAAGTATTTTGCCCACGGAAACAGATTTCAGTTGACTTTGTTCTAGATGTTAGGATCTCTATAGTTTAGCACAACTCATTTTTTCCATTCTGTCTCTAGCTTAAATCAGTCCTGTGACAATGACAGCCAGCAAGACTGGTAACATTAGCCCCAATACTGCCCAGGGTTAAAGTAAAAATCACATGTAATTAGCATGGCTATAAAGTTCTGCCATATTAACTTAAATATATAATAACTTGATATCAAATATTTTATGGACTGCACCATAAATAATGGCTAGTGAGAACATCTTAGGAAGTTCTCAAAATACCTTTCGTACTAGTTTTCATAACGACTATAGAAATGATCCTGTTAACTTTTGAAATGTTCTATGTTGAATGTGATTTTGCTCAAGTAAAATTTGGTACTTGTTTAAATAATACTTCTTGTGAGCTGGAAATTTTAGAATCACCCTTGCTTTTATTTCAGTTTTCTGTTCTTTGAATTCAGTGTTTAGTTTGGTGAGCCAACTGGTTATTTCTTTCTTATGTGTTCTAAGTCCAGTGATGTGAATAAATTACCCAAAAGTTGCTGAGAGTTGCATTTTCAAACGATTTTCCCACATTTGAGGAGTATATACACTTTTGTAGTTGTCTTAAAGATTGTATTGTACTAACAATGTACTCTGTGCCTAGTTTAATTGTTAGTAAACATTTCTGATGTCAAAAAAACCCCCAAAAAACTATGTTGTGCTAATTGACTGTATTGTCCCGTGAGACCATGCCACTAAGTCTCCAAAGAAAGAGAAGTAATTCATGAGGTGATTAGTGAAATCCAATCAATATCAGCATCTATAGCTCCCCTTTTTTGACTTGTTCTTACTGTTTTCTATTCTTCAAAGGTCCCTGGGTAATACAAATAGTGGTTTGTACACACCCAGTGAAGTCCTGGTTTGGCACTGTAGGATAAGCACTGTACTGCTAATCATAAGTTCAGTGGTGCAAACCCTATACAGGTCACTGTGAGACATAACCAACTTGACAGCACTCAATAACAACAATAGTGACACCATGGAAGACAGACCTGGTGATCTGCTTCCATAACATTGTTGTTAGGTGCCATCCAGTCATAGTGACCCTCTGCACAACAAAACGAAACACTGTCTGGTCCCACACCATCCTCACAATTGTTATGTCCCTTGTTGCTGCCACCATGTTAATCTATTTTGCTGGGGCGGGGGTCTTCCTCTTTTTCAGTGAACCTCCATTTTACCAAGCATGATGCCCTTCTCCAAGGACTGGTCCCTTCAGATAACATGTCAAAAGCATGAGAGACAAAGTCTCACCATTCTGGTTTCTAAGATACATTCTGGTTGTACTTCTTCCAAAACAGATTTGTTTGTTCTTCTGGCATTTCATGGCTCTTTTAATATTCTTCCCCAACATCATAATTCAAATGCATGGATCCTTCTACAGTCTTCCTTATTCGTTGACCAACTTTAAAATGCATCTGAGGCAATTGAAAAAACCATGACTTAGGTCAAGCGCACCTTAGTCCTCAAAGTGACATCTTTGTTCTGTAGAATTTTAAAGTGGTCTTTTGTAGCAGATTTGCCTATATTCTTTGATTTCTTGCTTGCTGCTTCCGAGAGGTTTGACTATGGATCCAAACAAAATGAAGTCTTGACCACTTCAATTGTTAGTCCATTTATCATTATATTATTTAATGGTCCATTGGTATGTATATTCAATTTCATTATTACATACTGAAGGCCGTAGTCTTTGATCTTCATCAGTCATCTTCACTTCTATCAAGCAAGATTGTGTCATCTGCACACAGCAGGTTATTAATGAGTCTTCCTCCAACCCTGATACCACGTTCTTCTCCATATAATCCAATTTCTTGGATTATTTGCTCCACACACAGATTAAATAAGTATGGTAAAAAGATACAGACCTGACACACACATTTCCTGATTTTAAATCATTCAGTATACCCTTGTGGTAATCTAATGATTGCCTCTTGATTTATTATAGGTTCCCCATGATCATAAAGGAGCTCTGGTAGCACAGTGGTTACAAATCGGGCTGTGAAACTTAAGGTCAGCAGTTCAAAACTACCAGCTGTTCTGCGGGAGAAAGATGAGGTTTTCTGTTCCCGTAAAGATTTACAGCCTCGGAAACCCTGTACAGAGTCGCTATGAGTCAAAACCAACTCCACAGCACATAACCACCACCACCATGATCACAATGAAGCATTCTGGAATACCAATTCTTTGCAAAGTTACCCATAGTTTGTAATGATACACACAATTGAATGCCTTTGAGGATGCCATGAAGCATAACTAAGCATCTTTCCAGTATTCTCTGTTTTCAGCCAAAATCCATCTGACATCAGAAATGATATCCCAAAGGATCACTGCCCAAATCCCATACAGAGCAGTTCGAACAGAGTTGCCATGAGTTGAAACGAACTAGACAGCAATACATTTGGTTTTGATTTTACTCGTCAAAGGCCTTTTAAAGCTTTCTCCATATACATTGTGGGGCAGACAAAATGATGTCTGAATGGGACAAGACTTTACAAAAACCAGAGAGAGACAACAACTTTAGCCACCTTATCAAAATGTGTTCTGTACAAACCTATGAGGCTGCTGTTTGACATGAAGGTAGTGAAAAATACACAGAAACCATTACTATTTCAAATAAATCATCATGGTAGATATATATAAAACATTTTGGACTTTCCTTCAATGTGTAGCTGAGTTTCATTGGCACAATCCTTCTAACATTCACTCATCTGTCCGTTTGTCATACTGTGGTGGCTTATATGTTGATGTGATGCTGGAAGCTATGCTACTAGTATTTTAAATATCAGCAAGTCACCCATGGTGAGCAGGTTTCAGTGGAGTTTCCAGACTAAGACAGACTAGGAAGAAGGACAGGAAGATCACTTCTAAATGGTTAGCCACTTATAAACAGCAGCAGAACATTATTTGGTATCGTGCCAGAAAATGAGCCCCTCATGTTGGAAAACACTCCAAATATGACTAAGGAAGAGTTGCCTCCTCAGAATAGAGTTGAATTCAATGACGCAGATTGAGCAAAGCTTTTGTGACCTTCATTTGCTCATGGGGCACAACGAAAATGAGAAGAAACATCTGCAAACATCCATTAGTAATCAGAATGTGGAATAGATGAAGTATGAATCTTGGAAAATTGGAAGTCATCAAAGATGATATGAAATACGTAAAGATCAACAGCTTAGGCATTAGTGAGCTGAAATGGACAACTATTGCCCATTTAAAATAATTTAAATATTATTAACTATGCCAGGAAAGACAAGCCGAAGAGGAATGGTTTTGCATTTGTTGCCAAAAATAACATTTCCAGATCTATCTTGAAGTACAAAGCTGTCTGTGATAGGATAATATCCATATGCTTACAAAGAAGACCAGTTAATACAACTAGTATTCAAATTTATGCCCCAACCACTAAAGACAGTGATGATGAAACTGAAGAACTCCACCAACTTCTTCAGTCTGAAATTGATCAAACATGCAATCAAAATGTATTGATAATTGCTGGTGATTAGAATGCAAAAGTTGGACACCAAGAGAAAAGATCTGTAGTTGGGAAATATGACCTTGGTGATAGAAAAGATACTGGCGATCACACAATAGGATTTTGCAAGACCAATGGCATATTCATTCCAAATACCTTTTTACAACAACATAAATGATGACTAGACATGTGGACCTAACCAGAGGAATCAAATTGACTACATCTGTGGGAAGAGATGATGGAGAAGTTCCATATCATCAGCCTAAACAAGGCCAGGGGCTGATCGTGGCGTGGACCATCAATTGCTTATATGCAAGTTGACGCTAAAGCTGAGGAAAATTAAAACAAGTCCACAAGAACAAAAATATGACCTTGAACATATTCCACCTGGATTTACAGACCATCTCTAAGAGATCTGATGCATTAAAAACTAATGACCAAAGACAAGAAGAGTTATGAGATGATATCAAGAACATTATACATGATAAACGCAGCCATTAAAAAGAAAGAAAAAAACAAAACGTATGTTAGAAGAAACTCTGAAGCTTGTTCTTGAACATAAACAAACTAAAGTAATTGGAAGAAATGATGAAGTAAAAGAGCTAAACAGAAATATTCAAAGGGCAGGTTAAGACAAAATAAAGTATTATAATGATATGTGCAAAGACCTGGAGTTTGAAAGCCAAAAGAGAAGAACACGTTTGACATTTCTCAAGCTGAAAGAGCTGAAGAAAAAAATTCATGTCTCCGGTTAAAATATTGAAAGATTCCATGTGGCGCTGTGAGTTAATGTGCTGGACTGCAAAGTTGATTTGAACTGCAAGGTCAGCAGTTCAGGCTCACCAGCCGCTCCTTGGAAACCCTATACAGGGTTGCTATGAGTCAGAATCAACTCGATGGCACTTAATAGCAACAACAATGGGCAAATTACCGAAGGATGCAAAAAGCATCAAAAGACAAGGGAAAGATTACATAGAGTCGTTATACCAAAAAGAATTTGTTGACATCCAACCATTTCAGGAGGCTCTATATGATCAAGAGCTGATAGTATTGAAAGAAGATATCCAAACTGCACTGAAGGCATTGGTGGAAAACAAGGCTTCAGGAATAGACAGAATTCAAATGGAAATATTTCAAAAAACTAATGCAGCACTAGAGACACTTAACTACCCTATACCAAGAAATTTGGAAGACAGCTACGTGGTCAACTGACTAGAAATGATCCATATTTGTGTCCATTCCAAAGAAGGGTAACCTAACAGGATGTGGAAATCATTTAACAATATCATTGATATCATATGAAGTACAATTTTGCTAAGGATAATTCAAAAAACGGTTGCAGCAGCACATGGATCAGAAGCTACCAGAAATCAAGCCAGATCCAGAAGACGACAGCATGGAAGATGAGATATCATTGGTGACGTCAGATGGATCTTGGCTGGGAGCAGAGAATAGCAGAGGGAAGTTTATTTGTGCTTTATTGACTATGCAAAGACTTTCTATTGTATGGATCGGAACAAACTATGGATATCATTGTGAAGAATAAATATTCCAAAACATTTGTGCTACTGAGCAACCTATAAGAAGATGACAAGACAGTTGTTAGAATAGAAGGGGATACTGAATGGTTTAAAATCAGGAAAGGTGTGCAACAGAGTTTTATCCCTTCACTGTAATTATTCAATCTGTACGCAGAGCCAATAATCTGAGAAGCTGGATTATATGAAGAAGAATGTGACATAAGAATCAGAGGAAGACTCGTTAACATCTGTATGTAGATAACACTGGACGCAAACGACTAGAAATACATACTGATGAAGATCAAAGACTGTATTATGGATTGCACCACGATGAAAAGAAAATTAAAATCTTCAAAACTGAACCACTAAGTAATATGATAAATGGAGAAAAGATTGAAGTTGTTAAAGATCTCATTTTATTTTAATCCATAATTAGTGTCCATGGAAGCAACAGTCAAGAAATCTAATGAGGTATGTTGTTGTATTTCTGTTAGGTGCTATCGAGTTGATACTGACTCATAGCGATCCCTATGCACAACAGAATGAAACACTGCCCGGTCCTACACCAATCTTACAATTGTTGCTGTGTTTGAGCCCATTGCTGCTGCCACTGTTCCAATCCATCTATCTCATTGAGGGTCGTCTTCTTTTTCTCCAACCTTCCACTTTAGCAAGCATGATACCCTTCTCCAGGGACTGATCCCTCTTGGTAATATGTCCCAAGTATGGGAGACAAAGTCTGGCCAGCCTGGCTTCCAAGGAGCATTCTGGTTGTACTTCTTCCAGCACAGATCTGTTTGTTCTTTTGGCAGTCCATGTGGTATTTTAAATATCCTCCTTCAACACCATAACTCAAATGCATCAATTCTTCTACGGTCTTACTTATTCGCTGTCCAGCAGTCACATGAATATGAGGTTATTGAAAATACCATGCTTTGGGCCAGGTGCACCTTAGTCTGCAAACTGACATCTTTGCTCTTCAACACTTTAAAGAGGTCTTGTGCAGCCGATTTGCCTTTTTTGATTTCTTGACTGCTGCTTCCACGAGTGTTCATAGTTGATCTGAGCAAAATAAAGTCTTTGACAACTTCAATCTTTTCTCCATATATATGGATGCTATTGGTTCAGTTGCGAGGATTTTTGTTTTCTTTACGTTGACCTCAATGTAACCCATACCGAAGGCTGTGTGGTCTTTGATCTTCATCAGTAAGTATTTTATGTCCTCTTCGCTTTCAGAAAAGCAAGGTTGCATCATCTACCTATTGTAGGTTGTTAATGAGTCATCCTCCAATCCTGATGCCATGTTCTTCTTCATAAAATCCAGCTTCTTGGGTTTTTTGTTCAACATACAGATTGAATAAGTATGGTGAGAGAACACAAATCTGACACATACCTTTCCTAATTTTAAACAATTCCGTGTTCTCTTATTCTGTTTGAACAACTGTCTCATGGTCTATGTACAGATTCCTAATGAGCATAATTAAGTGTTCCAGAATACTAATTTTCTACAGCTTGTCATGATTCCCACAATGAAAAGCCTTTGCACACTCAACAAAGCACAGACAAACATCTTTCTGATATTTTCTGCTCTCAGCCAAGATCCATCTGTTATCAGCAATGATATCCCTCATCTGAATCCGGTGTATGGTTGCAGTCATTTTGTATTATCTTTAGCAAAATTTTACTTGCATGCAATATCAACGATATTTTCTGATGATTTCTGCATTCCACAGAGTCACCTCTTGGGAATGGGCATAGATATGGATCTCTTCCACTCAGTT
>NW_006408536.1:741741-763051 GCF_000296735.1 Chrysochloris asiatica
ATATAGTGACTCTGTATATCTTTCTTCCATCTTATTTTGATGCTTTCTGTACCATTCAATATTTTGTCCATTGTTGTGGTTAGGTGCCATCGAGTTGGTACTGACTCATAGCTACCCTATGCACAATAACACAAAACAATGCCTGGTCTGGGCCAACCTCACAATCATTGCTACATTTGAGCCCAATGTTGCTGCCATTGTGCCAATCCGTCTTGTTGAGGGTCTTCCTCTTTTTCTCCGACCCTTTACTTCAGCAAACATGATATCCTTCTCCAGTGACTGACCCCTTCTGACAATATGTCCAAAGTACGAGAGAAGAAGTCTAGCCATCCTGGCATCCAAGGAGCACTCTGGCTGTACTTCTTCCAATACATTTGTTCTTTCAGCAGCCTATGGCACTTTCAATATTCTCCTTTAACACCATAACTCAAATGCATCAGTGCTTCTACAGTCTTCCACAGAAGCATTTAACCCATAGAATTATTCAATATTGCAAGGCGCGACTTGAATTATTTCTTCAGTTTCCTCAGCTTGAGAAATGCTTAGCATGTTCTTCCTTTTTGGTTTTCTAACTCCAGGTCTTCGCATATTTTGTTATATTTGACTGTCTTCTCAAGCTAACTTTTGAAATTTTCTATATAAGCTTTTACCTCCCCATTTCTTCCATTTGCTTTAGCATCTCTAGGCAGAAGAGCAACTTTCAGTGTCTTGTGGCATCCATTTTGGTCTTTTCCTTCTTTCTTGTATTTTTGTTTTTTAGGTTTTTATTGTGGATTGACTGAAAGTTTACAGGGCAAATTATCAGTTTTACAATCAACAAATCATACACCTTGTTTCATTACAATGATTACAATCCCCTCCATGTACCATCAGTTAATAGTATTTTTCTCTATTCACTTTCTCTCTTTTTTTTTTTTTAACACTCAGGCATATATAATAATTTATACCACCAAAGGGCACATTCTGCAAGTGTGCCTCCTGGCCGTCATCTCTTAGTCCCCCTCTCCCCATGAATCTAGAGTCCTCAGCTGCTCTCTCTCGCTCCATGTCCCCATCTCTGCCTCCATCTCTGGTATCCCTGCTTCTCTGGATAAGGTCTCGTATTCCACTTGTGCTCTTCTCCCTTGATGGTCCTGGGGTCCTCTGTTTCTGAACTGTAAGATTAACTACTCCCACATTTTTGTTACAAAACTTCTACCTTTACAATTGTGACAGTCGCAATTAGTCATGATAACAATTCCTCACAATTGAATCACCAGATCCATCTAGACAAGATGAAAACTATTCAGTGAGGACTCTTTTTTTCACCACACACTATTAAACTAAACTCCCCCTTGAAACCTTGTAAGCCAGTCACTTCGTGTGTTTATCACCCCCTCATTTTAGGTAGCTCTAAAGTTGCCCATCCCTATCTACCCTGTGTACAGAGGGAATAGCCTTGATACTTGATGTGAAAACTCCTTTCCTATCTCTTGGTATTTAGAGTGGCTATCTCCAAGAAATTTGTAGCAATTTACCTTCATTTCCTTTATCAAAAATTGTTTTTGTGTTTGTTTGTTTTTTAATTTTCCTCTAATTCGTTCTGCTGTGCATAAGGTCGCTTTGGGACGGTACTGACTAGATGGCACCTAACAATAACAGTAGAGTTCTGATTATCATGCCATTGAGGCTAAGTCATAAGGTACTACCTACAACTTTGGGTGTTCTTGTGCACCTCCTCTCACTTCATATCAGCTAGATGCTTCACTCTCAGCTATAGCCCACTGTAGCTATATCCTTGTCCATAGACACAGGTGTTCCCAGGTCTCACCACACTTTGGACCAACCAGCCCTTCCTCTTTTCTCTCTCCAATTCAACTGGAGACTGTGGAACATGGTTGAACTCAGCCAATTTCTTCATTGCTGCCTTTCCCCCTCTTCCACTCACCAGTAGACCAATGTGGTTGTCAGCAAACTTGTATGCCTGCTCATGTGTTCCCTTTGTGTTTCAGTCTTAGAGGGGCTCTCTTGCCTTCTTAATGGCCTTTTGCTTTCTTTCTGTATGATGTTCTTGATGTCATCCCACAACTCATTTAGTCTTCAGTCTTTAGTGTCTAATGCGTCCAATCTAGTCTTCAGATGATCTCTAAATTCAGGTGGAATATGTTCAAGGTCATACTTTGGCTCTTGTGGACTTGTTTTAGTTTTCTTCAGTTTCAGCCTGAACTTGCATATGAGCAATTGATGATCTGTTCCACAATCAGCCCCTGGCTTTGTCTTGACTGATGATATGGATTTTTTCCACTGTCTCTTACCATGGATGTAATCAGTTTGATTTCTGTGTATTCCATTTGGTGAGGCCCATGTGTATACTCATCTTTTATGTTGTTTTAAAAGGGTATTTTCAATGAAGAAGTAGCTGGTCTTATAAAATGCTATCATGTGATTGTTTATTTCACCAAGGCCATGTTTTCCAACTACTGATCCTTCCTCTTTGTTTCCAACCTTTGCATTCGAATCGCCAGTAGTTATCAATACATCTTGATTGCATGTTTGATCAATTTCAAACTGAAGAATTTGGTAGAATTCTTCAATTTCATTATTACTTGCTTTAGTGGTTAGTGTGTAAATTTAAATAATACTGATATTGACTCATCTTCCTTTTAGGTGTATGGCTATTATCCTGTCATAAACAGTGTTATGCTTCAAGACAGACCTGGATATTTTATTTTTGATGATGAATGTGATGCCATTCCTCCTTAATTTGTCATTCCCGGCATAGTAAATCAAAAGGTCCACAGTTCAAGCCCACCAGCTGCTCTGTGGGAGAAAGATGAAAATTTCTACTCCTGTGAAGATTTTTAAAAGCCTCGGAAACGCGATACAGGGTCGCTATGAGTTGTAACCAACTTGAAGGCACTTAACAACAACAAATACAGTTTCACTAGAGTACAAGGTACAATTTATTAATTATTTTATTTAGTAATGATTAAATAATCATTCGTTAATTGCTAACTATTTGAAAACTATCATAACAATAGATACTAGAGCAGGATCCTCATCTATGAGAACTAGGTGCATCAGAGATGGCTTCATGGAAGAAGGAGACTTTAGTGGTGCTGCAGAATATGGAACGAAAATGAAAGCATACCAGAATCTCAGAAATCATTTTGCATGTGGTTTGAATTAGGGATTTGTACATGTTTCGTTTTTAATATTTTTGACAATTACTGAAATTGAGAAGACTTTGCTGGAGCATACTGAAGGCATATTTTAATCAGCATGCAGCTTAATAATAATATCATAAACACTACAACCCACCATTACTGTTTCCTGGAACTTCTTAGTCAATGAATCCACTTTTGGATAAAAATAAACATTAGCTGAAGTTTGATATCAAAGTTATATGAATTTTGATGCAATACTTGATGAGCACAAAAAATAATAAAAAGAACTTTATCAAGTTTGAACATGTAAATCCTCAGAAAGTGAAAGTGTTTGTGAAAAAAGCAAGTCAGCACAAGGGGAAATCAAATGGTCATGTTAATTTGGCAGAAATTTGAACAATATTAATAGCTCCTGGAGAACCATTTTACAATTTTGATGCAGCTTAGAAACTAGGCATGAGGCAAATATTCACAAAGCATTTTAAGACATAGATACAACCACTGCTACGGAGACCTCCTTCCCTAATAATTAAGAGAAAATGAGTAGATGCCATGATTAAAGTCCACGTGGTCAAAATGCTAGAAATGGTTGGTGGAGAATTGCAACTATAATTTTAACTTTACGTAGCACATCTGACCCGCACTGACGGCAAGCAAGCCTATTTGTTTTGAAAAATATAACTAAAGTGCATATACGAATAGAATAACTACAGGATCTTAGAGTTAGTAGAGAGGAAACATTTATAATTTACACTCTCTTCCCACCTAATGTTTTTACAGTATGGCTCACAGATGGCCAGACGCCTTCTGCTTAAGCAGGTGCAGTTCCTCACTGTTTCTCCAAGAAGCCCATTTTGTACAGTTGTAATTCATAGGAAGCTCTGCCTTCTGCTTAACTAGAATTTACCTCCCTGTGACTTTTATTTTTGATCCAAGTTTTGCTCTCTGAAGCTTTAAGGAAATCACTGAATTCAAATCAGCTAACAAATATTGTAGAACAGCCCTGCTCGAGGCTGAGGTAGGTGTTGGCACACAAAGATGAATAAGACACGGTCCTTGACCTCTCTCTTCTGCCTTGACAGTTGTTCAAATTCCAGAAAACCAATTTCACATCATCTTTGACTCTTTCTTCACAAATAAAAAGTGTGCAGGTCCTTGAACCATATTAAGATCCTTCCCAATCCCAACTTGTTAATTTTTTTAATTTACGCAACCAGATATTAAATGGAAACCTTCCTGCCTTAATATTTTACATCTGAGAGCAAACCCTATGTATAGTTCTTGTTGGGGGAAAATGAGGACAAAAAGCAATCTAGGAGCCTTAGCTTATAGCCCACCTCAAAGCTATATATGAAGTGAGAGTAAAAAGGGAGAAAAATTGTTGTCATTAGGTACCATAAGGTTGGTTCCAACTTCTAACCACCCTATGTATAACAAAATGAAACACCACGTGATCCTGCACTATCCTCACAATTCCTTGCTTTGTTTGAGTGCATTGTTGCAGCCACTGTGGCAAAGGATCTTGTTGAGGGTCTTCCTCTTTTTCACTGGTCGCTCCTGACAACATGTCCAAAGCAAGTGAGACAATGTGTCATTATCCTCACTTCTAAGGAACATTCTGGCTGTCCTTTTTTTTTTTTTCTTCTTCTTCTTTTTTTTTTTTTTTTAAAAAAAAGCTTTTTTGTGTGAATTGAGTGATAGTTTACATGGGAGAACATCGATTTTGCACTCATCCTATCGTATTTTGTTTCATTGCAATGATTACAATCCCCTCCATGCATCATCATTAAACAGTATTTGCTTCTATTTCATTTTCTTGTTGTTGTTTTGTTTTTGATGTACCCAACCTAGCTGTACTTTTTCCAAGAAAAATATCATGATAATTTCATTTAAGAAAATTGATGGGGTACTGGGCATTTCTCTGGCCCCACTGGAATTTCTCCTGTTTTCATCTCCACAACTCATGTCAAAGTAGAGAGGTTTGTTATCGATTACTCAAAGTTTGAACTGTGTTTTCTGTAGTTGAAACAACAAATTTTGTCTGAAAACTGTACAGATGAAAGAATGAGGGTATATATTTACAGATGGGAAGACAGGCCTCTAGTGTTTAAAGTTGTATTTCCATAAGTGGCGAGGCAAAAATGCCACAAAAAAAGGGGAGCTGGACTTGGGATATTTTCAAAGGACCCCTCCCCCAAGCAAAGGTGTCCAGGCCTATGTGAAGCCCATAGAATGGCATGAGGCATCACTAAAAACAGCAGCTAAGGAGACAGTGGTAAACTGGAAGGGATATCTTTCATTCTATGAAATATCATGGTGGGTTTGGGGGAATCGTTTCCCAAAAAGCAATAGTACTTTTGATAGGTTGATTGCAAAAATGTTTCCATTACTATCTGAAAAGAGCCATGGGAGAAGAGGGACCATGCAGTGGGAAATCTCAGAAAGTAAGAACAGAAACATCTTGAAGGTCAGGAGCTCATGCTCAAAGGCAACAGTTAAATCTCTCATGAATAGAAAGCTGGGCAGGGACCAGGCTGAGACTGGTCAGAAGCCTTAGGAGAGTTTGGACAAGGAGACAAACTAACATTATCAATAGGTGCTTAAAGACTGCAACTCTTAGAGATGCCAACAAATAGACAACCTGGAGCTCAGGGGTGAGATGTTTGGATTTAGTAGTTTTTACTTACATTATGTTGGTGACAGATGCTGACCTCAGACTTTTAAGAGAAACGTAAACTTCCAAATAAGATAAAAAGCCAGTACCTAACTACAAACATTAAGTATACTTTTAATTATAAGTATCTTCAACATAAAAGGCTAAATGTACTTTCATCACTTTAATATTTCTATGTGAACTTAATGCACCTGGAATGAAATTCAGTTACTGAAGCACATTATGTTATTTCCACGTGGTTTCTATGATTCTGCTTGTCATAAGGACATAGATTTTTTTTTTTCATATATTGCTCTAATGTCTAGTCTCCCTCACCCTCTTCTAGTATCAGATACAGTAAGATGTAGACTGGAATGTCTTCAAACCATCAATTAGTTCAGACTATCGTCTCATAATTGAATGGTTAATAGAAAAATCAGGAATAAATCTATATTAACTCTCTAAAACATGTGGTATAAAGTCTAGTCTACGTTTTTAAATCCAACATTGCTAAGTTAATGAAGTTAATGTCATTATGGAAAAAATATCAGTTATTTGTTATAAATATGGTTATTTCTTAAGCCTCGTTATTGTTATTACATTTATTTATAATTTTTATAAATGTTATTACATTTATTTATAATTTTATAATATCACCCTACCAGTATGAAAGTAAACGTATTTCCTTGAAGGCATCCTTCTTTTCCATTCTGGTTTTCCTCCTTGAAATGGTACTGTTATTGACAATAGCGGCATCTATAATGAAATGGTCCCTCTCTCCTGAAAAGAGCTATTATAGTAATACTTAAATTAAGTCAAATCCACTTTATTACATTCCCTAAACCTGGTCATCCTCCTATTCTTTGGGCTATTTCAACAGCAAGGAGATACATCGTTTTCTTCATCCTTTATTTCTTAGGTCAATAGATAGAGAACTATAAAATTATATCCTAAAAACTGGCACAAATGATCTCTTCTTTGTGTTTATAGAGAGAATTTGGGAACATTGGAGAGTGTAACTGAATGCTATAGTTTGCAAATGGTAAGCAGTGACTCTCCCAGATTGTAGCCAGGGGCAGAGCCACCTGCACTAGATTGCCAATCCCATGTTGTCGCTTGAATTTAATTCATGTTGCCACCAATTGTTTTATCACTGTAACTGACTCAAGGAATTATGAAAGTTGTTAAAGATTAAGTCATTCTTTTAGAAAGAAACAGACTGGAGAATGAACAAGATATTATTTGAGTAAGCATAACAGGAACATTTTGGAGTCCTAGTGTGGCACTGTAGGTTAAAGAACTGGACTGCAAGGTCAGTTTGAACTGTAAGGTCGACAGTTCAAACCCACCAGCCACTACTTGGAAACTCTACACAGGGTCACTATGAGTCAGAACCAACTCAATGGCACTTAGCTACCACAACAATAGAAGAATTGAAGCATTTCAGAAGGATGGAGAGTAAAAATTAAGGACTTGGATGAAGATCGACAGAGTCCGAATCCTAACCCTGCTACTTACTAATTCTAGCAGTTTCTTTAAACTCTTGAATTCTTACCTTTCAAATCATTAAAATAAAGTTAATAATTTTACTGCTTTAGAGCACAATTAGAGGAGAAAATTAAAGAAGATAATGTATGTCAGAGGTAATCCCTTGTATACGGTAAGTAGTCAACAAATACTATCATTATTTTCTTTACAAAGAATCCTTAGATCTATGAAGACATCTCATTGAGTTCTGCATGGAGTCTAAATTCTGATATTTACTTCCCTACAACATGGTCCTATGTCACCTTTGTTTTCCATTTCTTCTCTTCCATCCTCCTATCTACGTGATTTGATAGTTACTATCTCTGTACTTTCCTGATCCCAATCCTATTTTGATTGGAATGTTCCATGTTCTGTCTGTTTAAATACTGTCCAACCTTCAGGATTCAGGCCATGCCTCAGCTCTTCAACAACGTTTTCCTTCAACATGTAATTATAAATTGTCAGTAGACGCTCCGGTAATGAGGAACACCCTTGTATTAAAACTGGGACAGTGCCAGGCAAACCAATATGTGGCTTCATGATTAAGTTGGGATTGGAATGTATAGGCTTTCTGATTGCCCATGACTTCTGCTTTCTCCAAGCCTTATAGATGAAAAATAAAAATTGGGGGGGGGGGGTATAATCTGAAGAAGATCATCAATTTCTCTAGTTTCACTCAGTGTGATCAGTAACATCAGGACATAGCCCAAGATCCAAGTCGTAGTCCAGTGCTTTATAATTTTACTGCCTCCCTATATTTTGGCAGGCTTTGTTTTGTTTTTCATGTGTGCGACTCATCCCTACTAGAGCAAGGGCCCATGTGATCAGAATCATCTATTACGTATCAGTGTTACCCAGCCCATCTTTGAATATCAGGGGCCTCAACTACTATAAATTGTCAGAGTAATCTCTGCCCTCTTACTTTGCAGGGAAATTCTGAGTGCCGAGTTGTGGCAACATAAGATAAGCACTCAACCTTAAGGTCGATTTGAATTGCAAAGTTGGCAGTTCAAACTCACCAGCCACTCCTCAGAAACTATATACAGGGTCATCGTGAGTCAGAACTGACTCAACAGCACTTAACAACAACAGAGAGCATAAATACATAAAATGCATGTGTTTGTGTTTTCGTAATTTCTTAAATGGTCCATAAACATAGGATACCTCACCCAGAATTGACATTCAATTAATTCGTGCTGACCATTTTACGTGGTTCTCAGGGTTGGAGAGGTAAGAGAGAAGTCAGACTATCTTTCTATCTTTGTTTGGGCTTTAAGGGAAAAAAAAATAGTAGCACCTCTAAATTGTCATTTACCTTCCTCTAAAACGTTAGTGTCTAACCTTAGAAACATTCCCATGTGCTCCCAAACCATTTTACCAAAGAAAGGTAAAAACTATGCTCAGGTTTCTCTATCCTGAGATTGATCAGTGCACACCCATGCACACCTTGGACTCTCGATGGTGGTGGTGTGCTGTGGAATCAGTTCTGACTCATAGAAACCGTGTACAAAACTGGGACAGTGCCAGGGTTTCTGAGGCTGTAAATCTTTACGGGAGCAGAAAACCATCTTTCTCCTGTGGAGAAATGCGTGTGTATTATGCTGCTGACTTTGAAGTTAGCAGTCCAATTTGTAATCCACAATGCTACCAGGACTTCTTTGGATTTATAGGCACATGTGCTCTCTCTCAAAATGAACTGCAAGATTCTTGAGGGCAGGGCAATGCTCTTTTCTTATTTCCGTCCCTTATGGCACCTACAGAGTTAATTTATCACTATTATCATAAGTGTTTGCTTGTGTTCTACTTGCTAATTCCTCGCAGGGAATGTTGAACTAGATCAAGACTCAAAGCCTGACATTTTCCTTCTTTCTTTTTGTCTGATTTGGTCAAATGTTCCATTAGTATCCATTTGGTCTAGCACCATTCCCCCCATGCTGGGCAGTAAGGACAGCACCATCTACCTCTTGTCCTGTCACATATGCTCCTGACTGGGAGAATGTCAACAGAAGGGACAGAAATCTATTTAGATTTACATCAAGGCAGAGCAAGAAGACATTTGGATGCTTCATGAATCTTGCCACATAGACAGACACCTATTTCCTTCACGCCTAAGGCTAACTCTTCCTGTCAGAGTGAAACTTCTCATTTTTAATAAGCAGTAGGTGTTGTTTGCACCTAGTTATCTCTGAGAACTTCACTTAGATAAAAATGTGCTCATTTAGCCCAACAATTTGTGCATGGATCTTTCCTCTCTACCTGAGCAAAACTAAAGAGAGGAGTTTTCAGCTTCTGAGTATAGATAATTGGCAATTCCTATGTTGTTGTTGTATGCCATCAAATTGGTTCCGACTCATAGTGACACTGTATAGTGTCCCAGAGTGGCTGGTAGGTTTGAACTGCTGACCTTGCCGTTACCTGTCCAATGTTTATCCTATAATACCAGACCAGGACTCATGGTAGTTCCTAGAGACTCACAAACGAAAACTCCCCTGTCTTTACATAATGATAGTATATGCCTTCAAATGTCGTATTTCCGTCTTGGATCTTCAGATTATATCACCTGTGAAAAAAAAAAGTGAGAAAAATAACTGTTCTTCCTGCTTCAGACAAAGGTGTGTGTGTGTGTTATAAGGATCCAATAAAAGATGTGTAACAAAGTCTTAAGAGTACCACAGAACACATCTTCTACCTTTGATGACAGGTACCTGACTGAACCTGGAAAGAGTTTCCTAAAATATCCCCCTCTCTTATGCTGCCCTTCAATCCTTGGTCGGTGGAAACATAAAACAAAACCAGATGGAAGAGATACAATATTTCCCGTTTTAAAGATCTCTTGTCCACAAGATACAGCATCTGTCTAAATAATGGATCTCTGTACAATCCCGAGAGCAATCTTGCACATTATAGTCAGTTCCACTTCATTACCCAGTTATTTTGTACCTTCCCCGGCTGTTAGTCAAATCACTCTGCTGCCTAGCAAGTCTCTGATTAATTTGGATTTCACTAATTACCCCGCAATCACATGGATTCTAACTACGGTACTTTTTGCATTTTTTTTTTCCTCTTATAGGTTTCACATTAATTTCTATGGAATCTGTTGCAATGCCACTATCGTTGCTACCCTGATAATGAGTCTTTTCACAAGAAGGACATTCAGGAATTCTGTTTTCATTTTTTCTCATGCAGTCCTTCTTTCAGGCAAGTATTTTTTTCCCCAAGAAATTAAAGATTAAATTTTATTTTATGTTGCTGTTCTGGTGATATGGCTGGGGAGAAAGGATGCACAAATAGATGGGATTCTGCTGAATGATCAAATCAATGCCAAGGATCTAGTCCTAAACTCAGTCCCAAACCTACAACCTCTGATAACTGTATTCCAAGAGACAACACTGCCACCTGGCTGTGTGAGATCAAGAAATTATGCCTTCCTTTTCTAACCAAATCCTCCTGGAATCATCCAGTTGGCTCCAGGATTTTAAGATTCACCATGTAGAATTCTGGCATTCTCACAGATTCTGATTGTATCCCCAAGAATACAAAGTGCTAGGGCACAGAATCTTAACGAGGCTGTGGGATAGGATCTCAAGGACCATCCAATCTATCATTTGTTATTGTTGTTGTTAAGTATCATGGAGTCGGTTCCAACTCATAGAAATCCAATACACAGTTTCTGAGGCTGCACATCGTTACAAGAGCAGAAAACCTCATCTTTCTCCTATGGTGGCTGGTGGGCTCAAGCCTCTGACCTTGTGTTTGGCAGTCCACTGCTTATCATATGGAGCCACTGTGCTTCCAAGTCACAATTTAGAATTCACAAAAATGAAACTCAAAATTAAATCACAAAAATAGTGCCAGATGCGGGTCTCTGATACCCTAATCCATTCTATTTCCACTATTCTGTGACATGCTGCCAGAATCCGAATCCACAGCCTTGATGACTTTGTACATAAATTTTGTTGAGACGAAGTAAAATGGTTTACACCACAAAATTTTACAGTCGAGGCAGATTTTAAACTAATGTATCCTCATACCACTTACTGCATTTTTCCCTAGCCTATTTTGATGGCTTTGTAATGCATCTCTGACAAGCTTAAACTGAATTACATTTCCCAGAATGCCCTTCCCTGTATGTTTCCAGTTAACATTGACTGCAAGAGTGATTTGCATGAGACTTGGAGGGCTGAAAGTCAGACCAATCCAAACCAAACCAAACTAGCTGCTACCCAATCAAACCCAACTCCAGAAACCTCTGGATATGTTCTAAATGCCAAACTTTCAGTTAGTGTTTGCAACACCCAGGGACTCCTGAAGTGAAGTATGTTTGCTCTCAGAAAGTCAGCTCATGTCTGTTTGTGTGGACCTGTAAATTCATTGGCTAGTGAGAGCAGCAGCCGTGGCTACAGATTTTCCAGCTCTCTCTCTCTCTCTCTGGCCATTTTCTTTCAGATTCTCCAGACCCTGAGCTAGAAGTGAGAGTAGATCCATGGCAAGAGCAACAGCTCCTCCTACAGGTCAAAAGCTTGAACACAGGGAGAAGCCGATGTGGGTTCAAGTGGGAGGAACACAGGATCCAGCTTGGTCCTTGCAGGTTCTAGTGTTCTGCTCTGTCCACTTTACATCCATGTGTCTTTTATGACCTGCTGCCGTGTGACTCCAAGCTAAACACCAAACACAGAAGAAATTGCTTCAATTAGTTTGACAATTTATTGTTGTTAGCTTCTGGGAAACACTGACAAAGGGATAGAAGGGGAAAATTCTACTGCTGAAGCAGCAGTGGGCCCTAGTCTAATAAATGGGGTTGTTGCTAGTTGGCGCTGTGAGTTAATACGCCAGACTGCAAAGTCATTTGAACTGCAAGGCTGGCGGTTCAAGCTCACCAACTGCTTCTAAGAAACCCTATACAGGGGTCTCTATGGGTCAGAACAGACTCGACAGCACTTAACAATAACTACAAATTACTGTTAAGTGCAGTCAAGTTGGTTCTGGCTCATAGTGACCCTATGTAGGGTTTCCAGGAGCTGAAAGCCTCATCTTTCTGTATAGCTCACAGTCCGGTGTTTATCCTATGGACCCACCATGATCCCAGTGTAATAATTACATGAGGTCAAATCGCTGTAATAAATCCTTTATTCTGCCTCATTACTAGTGGTGATGGGGCCCACTGGAAGAAGGAGGCTGAGAAGGTGTGTACCCCTTCAGGAGGGAAATGCCTCCTTGGCTTTAACAAAGGACCTTTGACTGTACTGCTTTAGAAGTGAGAACCCTGTGGAAGAAATTACAGTAAACTCAGGTTGTGTGGGGCTCACTGGGTTGACAGCAGGGGCTAACGATAGAGACTCTGTATTCAGTAGTAGGTGGTCTTCTCAGTTTATTTTCAGAGGTTACCAAATGGCAGGGTCTAGGCCCCTTATCCTCTGCTACTCTGAACTTGACATCGTAAAGCTTCCTGAAGTCCTCTAGGAGGAAGGGAAACAGCAGGTCAGCCACCACCCCTGACAGGGTGTAGTGAGGCCCAGTGCTGACAGTGAGGCCCATTCTCTCCTGGATTCTTTGGAGGTCTCAATCTTCATTCAGCATATAGGTGCTGGGACTCCTTCCTTCTGCAGATCAGTGGCTGCACCCACAAACTAAGGATCTCCCCTCCCTTTGACCTGATGTCCACAAGTAAGAGGATCTCAGCTTGTCTGCCCTCCCTGGGCTGAAAGCAGGTCAGGGCCAAACTTTGCTTTATTCCCTCCATTCAGCAGTGGATGGTCCCCTCAGTCCTCACTCAGAGTCCTCATTTTGACACTAAGCAGGGCCTAGGGCCCCTCAGTGTCTTAAATTGAGACCTGTCTCCGCATAGTAAGGCCTGCACCTTCCTTCACTCATTACTGGGGAGTACTGATCTTCCTATCTGGCTACACCTGCCTGTGGTTTTCCAAGGGCAAATTCAGCAATAGCAGTTGGTTATATGATGGATGGTCCCATTGAGGGTCTTCACTTCAGGTCCTACATCTGATTCCTGAAAGTATCTAAGATTTCAGATAGAAGTCTTGATCTATAGAAAGGAGAGCACTGGAAATGCTAAATACATGAGTAAATATAAAATCTTTTCTTTATTATTTAAAGGACTTTAAGATACTTGATTAAGGAGCTCTGGTAGCTTAGTGGTTACGAATCGGGCTGCAAACCTTAAGGTCAGCGGTTCGAAACTACCAGCCACTCCGCGGGAGAAAGATGAGGCTTTCTACTCCCGTAAAGATTTACACCCTCGGAAACCCTGTACAGGGTCGCTATGGGTCGGACGCGACTTGATGGCACTTAACAACAACAACAACAACAAGATACTTGATTGTTTAAGTTAAAAACAATACCAGTGCACGGTGGGATTTATAACACATGCAGAAGTTAGATGTCTGATAATAGCCCAAAGGCCAGGACAGGAGAAAGAGGATTGTACATTTGTTTCCCATGTGTCTGACAATTATGAATACAAATGGGCTGGGTCAGCTTTTCTTAATACCTGGGGTCTAGTGACTAGGCAAGCCAACAAATGTCGCGTATTTAAGAAAACACTCATTACTTAAAGTGTGAACTCAGGGTGACTAGAGGTTGTGCTGTGAACAACAGACACAAATTATTCTTCTCTGTCCCTTGAAGCACAAAGTCGTCTAAGAATCACTTCAGCTGGTGATATTAAAAGGTGTTAAACTATGCTCTTTAGGAGATTTGGGTGAGATTAAGCATCTAAAGTCAAGGGGAATGTGTGTCATGTTGAGGGAACAGAGGCAAAAGATGGAAGAAAAGTGAGCCAGATCTCCTACAAGTGTTGAGGGACTACTTACATGGACAGGAACTGAGACAATTTTCAAAAGAAGGAAATATGGGTGACAAGGCAACGAAGGCCTACTATGTTCTCAGATGCTAAGAGGCAGCGAGTAAAGGCAGTTGCAGTAGCTTCGTTCTCAGAGGAGAATTTGAAGCTAGGACAGTAAGGGGGCAGAGAGAGAGACTGGGATCAGCAGGAAGAGCCTGTGCAAAATGCTAACAAAGATATGTGTTTGTCAAAGGGTATCCAGGCCTCTGCTGAAGATAGAAATTAGCTTAGGGTGGGGATGGCTTGAACAATGAGGAATTGGTGAAACAAGGAATGGGGTGGTAAGGTACTCTGGGGATACAGGGGTTTTAGGCACATACATTGTTGGTAGGGCTGGAAAGTCAAGCAGCCAAATTGGGATACTATGTATTGAGCAGAAACGTCCACACCAATAGGTGTGCAGGTACTGGAACCTGGTGAATTTCATGTCTGATGAAGAGTTACTAATCAGGCTGCAAACTGCAAGGTCAGCAGTTCGAAACTACCAACTGCTCTGTGGGAGAAATATGAAGCTTTCTGCTCCCATAAAGATTTACAGCCTGGGAAACCCTGTTCAGGGTCACTATGGGTTGGAACCGACTCGACAGCACTTAATAATAAATTAAGATAAGATTGAAGTTGTCAAATACTTCATTTTGCTTGGATGCTTCTGGAAGCAGCAGTCAAGAAATCAAAGATCATATGTCATTCATCAAAACTGCTGCCCAAGACCTCTTTAAAGTGTTCAAGAGCAAAGATGTCAGTTTGAAGACTAAGGTACACCTGACCCATGCCATGGTATTTTCAATAGCCTCAGTTCTTAAAATCAAACAACTGTTTAGGTAAACTACTGAGGGAAAAAAACCCCAAACCTGCCTTGAGCATTATGTTCTTTAAGAACTAAATGCCGTCAAACATAGAAACCTTAGGGGGCAGTGAGTTTTTGTTACCGGGGAAGGAACAACTCAGAAAAAGAGGCTAAGAATGGTTATCCAACTCAAAGTATGTCACAAATGTCACTAAATTGTACATGTCGGACCTGTTGCATTGGGGTGTGTTTTGCTGTGTATAGTCTCAGCAATAACAAAATGAAGTAAAACCCTGTTAACTCACATTCCCAAGCTCTTTGAAGTTCCTTCATCTGTGAAGTGGGTTTTATAAGCCTTGTCTCATAGGACTGTTAAAATATATGAAATATGTGCAAAAAGAAGCAAAACAAATCCTGGTAAAGTGCCCAGCATATCTTAGATCTTTAGTGCACGTGAGTTATTGCTGAGATTATATCTGTGCATGACTCTACTACCTTTTTCGTGTCTCTCTCATGGGATTTAGAAAGTTCTCTCCTTCAGGGTCTTGCTGATGATGCTCCTTACTAGCAGGGGGTGATCTGACTCAAATGCCTGCTCTGGAACCTGGCCATTTTGAACAAATCCTTGCTTACAAAAATGTAAACCATGCCCAGAGGAGTCTTGGTACTCAAGATATCACTACAGAAATCTAACTTTATATGGATAAAGGGTTATTTATCTGCTCAGCTTAATTATAAATCAGGAAGACACAAATTATAATAACAGAGAGGGGGAGATGGATGAAAAGGTGGAACACAGAGCATTTTTAAGGTAGTGGAACAATTTTGTACGACACTATCATGGTGGACACATGACACCATGTATTTACTAAAACCGACAGAACTGTACAACACAAATTGTGACCCTGAATGCAAGCTATGTGCTTCAGTTAGTATTTTATCGACATTGCTTCATCAATTTTAACAGATATATGACAGGAAGACAAGATGTTAATAACAGGAGAAACTGTGCAAAAGGGAGGGAGATGGATGGGAACTCTTTGTACTTTCTGCACAATTTATCTGTAAACCTTAAAAAGAAAACACGCTCTGAGAAAAATATTTTGTTAAAAAAATGACACAGGGCAGTATTGTTCATCCCCAAATGTAACAAAAATTAGAAGATTGATCAAATAATACTGTCAACTTGTGTTCACATACATAAATCTGTGGGAAGATTAAGTGGCAGAGCATCTACAAAAGTGTAGTTTCACATTCTTTCTATTCAAACCAAGTTAACTTTGTAACGATGTGCATTTGCCCCAAAATTCATGTTCAAAAGTATTGATTTCAGTTTGATCGATCAAAACAACAAATGGGAAACAACTTGTGTGTTCATCAAGAGGAGAATGGGTCAATAAATTATGTCAAAGAATTGTAAGAAGGGGTTGAAATGGGAGGGGGCTCTTTATGTGATATCATGGAAAAATAATAAGTGTAATGTTATCCAGATAGTTTAAAACTGGAGTGCTAGCCACAAGGTTGGCAGTTCAAACCCACCAGCCACTCCCTGGAAACCCTATACAGATTCTCTATGAGTCAAAAGCAAATTGACAGCATGTCACAACATGTATAAAAACCCCTTAAAACAGTTTCAAATGACACACAGTAGATTGTGATTACCTCTGAAAAGGGGGCTGAATTTTTGAGGAACATTGGAAAAGGGGAGACTGTAATTATCTGTAATGTTAGAATTTTTTGCAACAAGAATATATGCACTACTATTTCTGTTGTTGTTGTTAAGTGCCATCGAGTCAGTTCTGACTCATAGTGACCCTATATAGGGTTTCCGGGAGTGGCTGGTGGGTTTGAACTTCCAACCTTGTGGTTAGCAGTCCAGTGCTGATCCTACAGCGCCACACCAGGATATTCATTAGAATATCCACATAAGCCAAACAACAGAAACAGTAGCTGTGTATTGTCAGAAAAAGTGACTAACATGCAACAGACAAATCGGAATGCTTTACACAACAAAAGCTTATTTCTTGTGCACATAAAGCCTGTTTGGGGATAGCAGGGGTTGGCAGCTATTAGGTGATCCACGGCTACAAGTTGTTTCCTTCATGTGAATACACCTCACAACATAGGATATCCACCTCCTTGATTACTGTTGAATGGTAGAAACCATAAGAGTAGCATACTGGCTTTCAAGTACCTTGTCCTGGAAATGATCTTATTACCAGGACATATTGCTTCTGCTCATACTACCGTGGTGAGGCTAGTCACATGACACCATGAAGATTCCTACTTGCAAATGGACTCGGTAATGCAATCTCCATATGAGCCCACGAAGGAGGAAATGACCCCATGCAGATATGCACCTGCAGTGTCGCCCTTAAGATGTTACAACGTTGTTGTTATTGTTAAAGTCAGCCCCGTCTCACGATTTGCCATGTGTTGCAGAGTAGACTTGTCCCATAGATTTTCTTGGCTATCTCAAAGTAGCACTGTAGAATACGTCCCACAAAATCTGTACTTCAAACCCACCAGTCACTCCTCAGAAACCCTCTACAGGGTTGCTATGAGCCAGGACCAACATGATGACACTAACAACAACAATCTTTATAGAAAATTTGCCAGTGCTTTCTTCTGTGGAACCAGTGGATGGGTCGGAATCACCAACTTTTAGGTTAGCAACTCACTGCAAGCAACTCACAGTAGTTGCTCAATGAACTATTTCAATTGCTGTTGTTAAGTGCCTTGGAGTCATTTTCAACTCACAGCAACCCTGTACAGGGTTTCTGAGAAGCAGCTGGTGGGTTTGAACTGCCAACTTTGTGGTTAGCAGTCCAGTGCTCATCCTATAGTGCCACACCAGGACTCCTAGTGATTCCAACTCATAGTGACCCTGTATAGGATTTCCAAGGAGCGGCTGGTGGATTTGAATTACTGACCTTGTGATTCAAACCAACCTTGCAGTCCAGCACATTAATCCTGATGGTTACCACAATAACACCCCCCCCTAAATAAATAAATAAAAAGCTCATTGCTGTTGTGTTGTTTTAGAATCCTGGTGATCCCCTGTGTTAGAGAGTAGCACTGCTCCATAAAACTTGCCTGGTTGTAACCATTACAGAAGCAGATCGCCAGGCTTTTCTTCCACAGCACTGCTAGGTACCTTTAGTACTGAAGGCAAGAAACAAAACCCACTGCCATTGAATCGATTCCGACTCATAGCAAATCTATGTAAGACAGAGTAAAAACTTCCCCATAGGGTTCCCAAAGCTAAAATTCCTTATGGAAACAAGACTGGTATGTCTTTCTCCTGCAGAAAGGATTCGAACCGCCAACCTTTTGATTAGTAGCTGAGTGCTTAGGTTAGTTGTCAAGTGCAAATCATTTGCACTATCCAGGAACCTTGGTTACAAAACTTCTACAGTTGTGACAGTCACAATTAGTCAAGATAACAATTTTATAAGAATTTTATCCACATCTCCTTTCACCAGGCCCATCGAAACAAGATAAAAACTATTCAGTGGAGACTCTATCTTACCCCGCACACTCTTAAACTAAACTCCCTCTTGAAAGCTTGTAAGCCAGTCACTTTGTGCCTTTATTGCTCTGTCATTTTAAGTAGCCAATGTCTAAGTCTGTATACAGTGTCTGTATACAATGTCTATCAACCTTGTATAGAGGGGATAGGATTGATACCTGATGTAAAGACTCCTTCCCTCTCAGTTGGTGTTTTGAGCTACTACATCCATAAGTATAGGTCAAGTTCATCAAATCGTAGCAATTTATACTTATTTCCTTTAACAAAACTTTTTTTTTTAAATCTTCCTCTAGGTGAGTTCTGATCATCAAGCCATCAAAGCTAGGTCAAATGGGTACTATCTGCAAGTTTGGACATTCTTGTATGTCTCCCTTCACTTCATATCAGCTGGATGCTTCACTCTCAGCTCTAGCCCTCTGTGGCTATGTCCTTGTCCATGGGCTCAGGCATCCCCAGGTCTCACCACACTTCGGACCAACCAGCTCTTCCTCTTTTCTCTCTCATCTCCAGGTCAACTGGAGTCTTTGGAACGTGGTTGACCCCAGCTCATTTCTTCAATGCTGCCTTTCCCCTCTTCCATTCACCAGTAGACCAACATGTTCACCAGCAAGCTTACATGCCTACTCATGTGTTCCCTTTGAGTTTCAGTCTTGGAGGGGGGGTTGTCCTGAAGGGAGCACTAGAACTACTTTTAGAGTGGTTAAATGAAATACTTAGGAATAACTCTAACCAGAGAAAAAAACACATAAAGAAAACTACAAGACACTACCACAAAAATCAAAAGATACTTACAAAAATGGAAGACTATACCATACTTATGGATTGGAAGACTTAACACTGTAAAAATGTCAATACTACCCAAAGAAATCTATAGATATAATGCAATCCCAATTCAGATTCCAACAGCATTCATTAAAAAGATGGTAAAAATGATCACTAACTGTATATGGAAAGTAACATGGACAGAGATACAGGCTGAATGAGTATGGGAGGAAGAGTAGGATATGTATCTATTTATATATCCCACAAATATATGAGTTTGAAAGAGGATATTTGTACATGGTTAACCGCAAGGATGAAACAGGACAAATGTTGTTTCATGGAGTAGATCATCATCATTGAGATATTTTAATGTAAAACTAATGATCTTATCTGTAAACCTTCACTTAACTCACACACAAAAGAAAGTTCATGGAAAAATTAAGTTAAAAGATAATGGAAAATTTCCACAAACTTTTGGAAGCCCACTCATATATAACAAACACATCACAAACACAACAGTTATGGAAGCTTCTTGGTGGTGGTGGTGGTGATGTGCCGTGGAGTCGGTTCCGACTCATAGCGACCCCATATAGGGTTTCTGAGGCTGTAAATCTTTACAGGAGCAGAATACCTCATCTGTCTCCCATGGAACAGCTGGTAGTTTTGAACTGCTGACCTTGAGGCTAGCAGCCCGACTCGTAACCACTACGCTACCAGAGCTCCTTGTGAAAGCTTCCTAGACATAAATAACTCACAGGATTGATTTACTAGGTTAAAAGACTTGGGACCATAGTCTAGAACAGGGGTGGGGAACTGTTTTTTTTTTGCCAAAATTTATAACATCATTTGTGGGCCATACAAAATTATCAACTTAAAAATTAACCTGCTATAATTGGTCCAACATTTAAAACTCACTCCTAATGTGTTGGCTGAAACTGCAGCTGCCTTGGCAGGGCTAGACCAAATGATTTTGAGGGGACTTCTCGGCCCATGGGCATGACATTCCCCACCCCTGGTCTAGAGAGACAACTTAGTCAACTGACAAAGATTATGGTCTAAATCTTAGTGTAGTCAACTGGCACAAAGATGTTCTACTTTCTAGCTTTGCAAGTAGTGTCTGGGGTCTTAGAAGCTTGTGTAACAGCCATGTAAGATGCAACTACTGCTTGCAAAAGATAATGGCAGGTCTGGTGTAAAGGAGATGGGGATAAGATTCTTATGATTCAATAGTAATTGTTATCATGATTAACTGTGATTGTCACAACTGTAAAGGTAGAAGTTTTATAACAAATAGTTAATCTTACAGAGGACTTTAAGATCATCAAGGGAGAAGAGCCCCTTTCCAGAGAAGCAGCAACACCAGAGGTGGAGGCCGAGATGATGGCATGGAGAGAGGGAGCAGCTGAGGACTCTAGATTCATGGAGAGAGAAAGACTGTGTGCTGGCGGCCTGGAGGCAGGCTTGCAGAATGTGCCCTTTGGTTGCTTATATGACTATATATTCCTGAGTGTTTTTGTGTACACTGCCCCCCACCAAAGAAACAAATCCTCAGAGTAAATGGAAGCAAATACTATTGAATGATGATTCAGAGAGGGGATTGTAATCATTGCAATGAAACTAAAAACAATAAATAGGATGAGTGCAAAACTGATGTTCTCCCATGTAAACTATCACTCAATTCACAATAAAGACATAAAAAAAAAGACTGCAATATATATATATATATGAGAAAGAAAAGTTCAAAGATGAAACGAATCCACAGTACTAATAGCCCACATGAACCATAGCCTCTTCTAACCTGAGAACTAGACAATACGCTGGTACCACTCCTGACCTTTTAAACAGGGACACAATAGAAGGTCCTGGAGTGAATGAGAGAAAAACATAGAACAAAACTCAAATCCCTAACATGTATCTAGATATATGCTTTTGAGTTATGGTGTTGGAGGAGAATATTGAAAGTGCCATGGGCTGCCAAAAGAACCAACAGATCCGTGTTGGAAGAAGTGCAGCCAGAGTGCTCCTTGGAGGCCAGGATGGCCAA
>NW_006408536.1:763151-812301 GCF_000296735.1 Chrysochloris asiatica
AAAAAAAGACTGCAATATATATATATATGAGAAAGAAAAGTTCAAAGATGAAACGAATCCACAGTACTAATAGCCCACATGGACCATAGCCTCTTCTAACCTGAGAACTAGACAATACGCTGGTACCACTCCTGACCTTTTAAACAGGGACACAATAGAAGGTCCTGGAGAGAATGAGAGAAAAACATAGAACAAAACTCAAATCCCTAACATGTATCTAGATATACGCTTTTGAGTTATGGTGTTGGAGGAGAATATTGAAAGTGCCATGGGCTGCCAAAAGAACCAACAGATCCGTGTTGGAAGAAGTGCAGCCAGAGTCCTCCTTGGAGGCCAGGATGGCCAAACTTCGTCTCTCATACTTCGGACATATTGTCCGAAGGGACCAGTCGCTGGAAAGAGTATCATGTTCGGTAAGGTAGAGGGTCAGAGAAAAAGAGGAAGACCCCCAGCGAGATGGATTGGCCAAGTGGCAGCATCAATGGGCTCAAGGGAGGCAACGGTAGTGAGGTTGGCCCAGGATCGGGCAGTGTTTCGTTCTGCTGTGCATAGGGTCACTATGGGTCGGTACCGACTCGATGGCACTTAACAACAACAACAAATACCTGTTCAATAATTATTAGAAGAACCACCAAGACTGTTATCCTAAGATACCCTTTAAACTTGGAATTGAAGCTATTTCTTCAGGTCACCTTTTAGGCAAATAATAGATTGGCTTATAAAATATTACCAACTGTGAGTAATGTCCTTCCTTAAACAATTAATCATTTAAGACCAAATGGTCAACATTTACCCAAAAGGAAAAAAAGAAAAAAACAAGCAGAGTGAAAAAAAAAAAAAAAAGAAAATGCGGTTCAAGTCCATTAACTGCTCCTCAGAAACCCTAAAAGTGTCGCTATGAGTCAGAACAAATTTGTCGGCACACACACATTGAAAAAAATTCTAACTAATGGCAGGGAACAATTTGCATAAAATTATTAAAGAGGAACCAGTTTTCTGTGAAAAATTTACACCTAAAACACAATAAAATATTATTTTAAGAAAATACCAGCTCCAAGCAGACTCAGAGCTCAAGGAATCTTGGAACGGAGAAGCAAAACACTAGGTAAGTGAACCACTAGATAATTCCCAATTTCTGTTTGATCCTCATTTTCATCTGTCTTCTTTACACCTGCTTTTAGTATGCTGACCACAATGACATTCTTTTTTATCACCTGAATACATTATGGCACAGTGAGAGGAAAATGGCACTAATATATACAAGGTTTGCCTTTAATTGGGAGCAATGGAACTGTGGAGGTTCTAGAATTCAGAACAAGGTCTGGTCTAGCTATTACTTATCACCCTCAGGTTCTTCATTTGTCAAGTGGGTAAGGTAAGCCCTGTCTTCTGGGACTTTGAGAATGTGTATAATGTATGTAAAGCATTTGGCTTGTAATAGTTTGGGTATTTTTAAAAAAGAGCAGTTGTTATTTTGTTTTGACCCCAGATGACACCACCCACTTCTATGTTTTGAGTTGGGGTTTGTTTGTTTTTTTAAGATCCAGGATGTATGCTCCAGGACAAAGAAAACCAAATCAGCAAAACTGTTGCTTAGGAAGAATAGGTAATATTTTACATTAAGGAATATGTTATTTAATGTGAGTGTGTAGTGAACATGGCCAGTTTGATGCAAAAGAAGGCTCCTTGAATTATTAAAGACCAACAACTTCCTTCCCAGCTTATCTTCCGTTTAAGTCATCCTTTTTTCCCCTTCGTATCACCACAAACATCTAGTCTCTGCTGGGAGCTTGTCAAATGACACTCAGGATAACCTAATTTTAATGTCCTCTGAATAGAGTGGGCTCTGGCTCAAGTCAAAGCGCTAGAACAGTGGTTTCTTGGCATCTCACCTCCAGGAAGTATCACCGCTGAAATCTCAGAAACTTTCAGGAAATGATGTGAATAAAATACCCAGTCAGTGTATAGTTTCAAGTGCACTGGGATAAAAGTACAGGACATCTACCAATCCTACCTTACATGGGAATTTCTCTCTGACTTACCCACAATCCCACAGTAATGGCAAGGTTGGCAGTTCAAACCCACCAGTCGCTCCTCGGAAACCCTCTATAGGGTCATTATAAGTCAGAACTGACTTAATGGCACTTAACAACAATTAATAACTGGGGATAGGTGAATCACTGAACAAGGGTCTAATTTATTATATTTTAATTTCATCAATATTCTTAAATCAGCAAAGAAACTCGGCATCTATCTTAGAATTTTACAAATAGACAGAAAAGAATAATGCAAAACAAGCAATAAACTTAACCAGATTTTATTTTGTTTTTATTTTGTAATCTCAACTATTCAATTGCGGGATCTATTCACATTTCCAAGAAAATCCCAATTCCAAAGTAATGTTATCTTGTTCTGGAGCCCCCCAAAAGACTCAAAACTTTCTCAATTTGTCTTAGAAAGACACCCAAACTCTTACTCTTAAACCTCATACAGAGTGAAATAAATGTGCAACCTAGGCCATATAACAAGTTAGATTCTAAAGCTAAATGAACATTCTATTAAGCATAACAACATTTGAAAAATATCAATAAAAGATAAAGCTACTGATGTACAACAGAAACAAGACAATGTATGATTTCTCCAGCTCAACCTCAGCCTGAAACTACTGAGAATTCTGACTGCTCTTTTGAAGCACAAAATGAATACTCTGCCTCAGATTTGACTAGGAGTGGAGGAGGTGCTGCTTGTGGCTCTAGAATGTGTACTGGCCTTTGCACTGGCATCAGCCCTGGCTGCATCTCTGGCTGTGGCTCTCTTTGCCTCATCTCTCAAAGCCTCTTCATAATGCACCGGGAAGGCACTGGGGGATGTACCAAAAACTTTGGCCAAATACTGCAGGACTTCCATCTTGCTGGTTTCAGCGTGGGCTCTGGGACCCCACAGGAATTCATAGCGTGGAGGATTACTGTTGGGCACCTGCTGGTACTCCAGGTACATTTTTTCCACCAAGGTTTTGCTGATGAACTTCCAGGGATCCCCACAGATTAAGTGCCTCCTACTTTCATGCATCCCCAAAACATTCAGGAACTCCGAGATCTCCTCCTTGGTGGCCCGGTCGCCCTTTAAGAAGATCACACCTAGGAGAGGCATCAGAAGCCCATTCTTGAGATGCTCGCAGTCATCATTCAGACTTCCTTCGTTGGTGATGTCTACTTTGCTGACAAGGGTATAGGATTGACCACTGGAATCCACTGCCTTCAGGACAAGGCCAAATACCATCTCCATCCATTCAGTGGTTTTCCTCAGGATCTCAGGGAAATGCTCCTTGTACTTTTTATTAACTTTCTTGATCATTTCTGCCTTTGTGACCGGCTCCTTCATTTTATACTTCTGCAGCAAGAATTGCATCAACATAGACTCCTTCTTGGATAAAGGATCTTTTGGTGTTTTCTCAGTGGGGAGTGGTGCCCCAGAGGAACTTGGTTTTCCCTCATCTCTGCCCTTGGCACCTTTTGCAGCTATTGCAGATGAAACAGGTACAACATCAGTGGTGGTGGGTGGGGTCCTCTGAATCCCCGGGGGAACGCAAGGATTCTCGGACCTCTGGGGAGAGCCCTCAGAAGGAGAAGACCCTTCCTCCTCTGCTGCAGAAGCTTGAGCACCCTTGGCACTTTGGGGGTCACCTCGAGCCCGGCGACGTTTCTCACGAGCGCGGTGCTTACTCTTATTACCGCGAGGCATGATGGTGCTGGGCAAGGACAGCAGGCAGGGATGTGGGAGGACGGAGGCTGAGATATTATGAGCCCCTTCAACAGGACAGTCTACTCGAGCTAGAACAACCACAGCCTCTGCTGTTTTCCTTAACGACACTACGCCAGCCTGGCTCCTGAGAACCCTGTTGAAGAAAATGGGTGAAAATCAGTCTGCAGCCTGCCAGCCTTGTCTGGGGCTTAGTGGGGCGATAGCAAGGGCTGGCAAGACTTACGGTTCCTCCCTCCGTCTACTCAACTTGAGTTGGCCTGGAAGCAGGGGAGGGGGTTATGATTCAGGCTAGAGCCCTCACCTCCCTAGAGGGGATTCAGGATTCAGCCTAATCCTTTTGGGGGGCTCTCACTGCTGAGAGCTGGGGCCGGGCTCATTAGCACCAAGCGCAGGCTCCAAGTACGTCCCTTCCACCAAGGCCCTTCTGTTCTGAGTCTCTCCAGATGGAAGCTGACCTGATGGCCTTGAAGCGGGCAAAAAGACAATTTTGGGTGACCACAGCCCATGTCCAGGGGGTCTTACCTGGGCTTCTCAGCAGCACTGGCACTCTCCGCTCCTCCAATGTTGAAAAACCGGACGGCGTACTTTTCCGGCACTTCCTGTGGTAGAAAGCAGCATGGCGAGCGTCACATCCGGCCAATGTGATTGGTGGGTCCCCCAAAGGGAAGGCTGTTGGGGGGACTCTGAGGGCCGACAGCAGGGCCCGGGTTTCTAGGACCTCCCCCCCCCCGCCATTTTGGAATCGTGTCCCATTAGTGCTTACTCAGAATACTCACATTGATATATGTTGGGGTTCCTGCCTATAGAACCTAAGTCACTGACTCAGAACAAGACCATCAAGTCACACTCCTACTTCTGCAGAACTGGGGCTGCCGTCTTATGTGGGGGCTTGCTACAAATGCACAGGATCTTCTCGTTGACTCCTACTAAGTCATAAGTCTATTCCCTCTGTAGACCAGGACTTCTCCTCCGATTAGACCAACCTGCCACCCAGAAATCCTACAAGAGGAAATAAAGAGGACCCTCAGACTGACAGCTTTTCTGGGATGGGTTTGACCTGAACGGAGGGCTTCAGAGAGGGAGGACCTTGGTCTCAAGTGGGCAGCCTCATTTCTGCAGAAGTTTGCAAAGAAAAAGAAATTTGCCAAAAACATAATATAACCTCACAAGTTAGTTTCCTATGCGTGCTCTGTGCGTATTTACATAGGCGCGTTGGATGGGCGTTGGATGGGATACAGTGTCAGAACGGAGACTCCTGGAGGTACGGGAGTGAGGTGCCCCACTTAGGCCAATGCACGCAAGTCCCCGAGAGCTCTGAAGGATAAGGGAGAAGATGTTGTGGCTGAGAGCTCTGCCTGGGTTTCCCTACGTCTGAGAGCCTTCTCTGTGTGATCCCTACATTCTGAGATATTGGTCTTCCCAGTCCTCACTCACGGATGCCTTCAGGTTCCTGTCTCTTGGATTAAAGGCTTCCTGGAAAGTGTCACATCCCTCCAACTCTTGAGCAGTTTCTGTACTGGAAATACCTGTCCCCAAAGTAAAGTGAGATGGGGACGTTGCAGAATAAGACAAGGACAGATAGTTATCTATCAAAGACAACACACACTGATAGAGCCCACACTTCGTCAGTCAGACTTAGTATCAATTTTGACTTCTGTCCAAAAATATTTACATTTTATAGGAAAGCTGCTGTCCATAGTGTGAACCACAAGGTCGGTGGCTCAAGCTCATCAGCCACTCCATGGGAGAAAGATGAAGCTTTCTACTTCTGCAGATTTACAGCCTCTGAAACCTATACGGTCCCTAAGAGTTGGAATAGACTCGATGACACTTAACAACAACAACATCTTTTAAGGATAGCTGATACAGCATAAATAGATGACCATTTTTTTCAATGAGAATTATCTTTTTCTCTTTTATTCATACCACTCATTTATTTTGGTATTTTTATAGTTTTGGCTGTGTATTCCAACCCAGAATTGGGCACTAGATACTGTTTTTGTTACCTGAGATACTGGCGGGGCACTGTAGGATAAGCACTGGACTACAAAGTTGTTTTGAACTGCAAGGTCAATGGTTCAAATCCACCAGCTCCTCCTCAGAAACTCTACACAGGATCACTATGAGTTGGAACCAACTCGATGACACTTATCAACAACAAACCAATCTTCCAACTCAGTGTTTTGGGCAAAAGATACTGTTTTTATTACCTGAGATACATTTTGTAGTAGTGAGAAGAAAAGTGAATTCAAAGGCACAGGATTAGCCTCTGGCTGGGAGGAATGGAACAGTGGGGGCTCCAGACAGATTCAGACCAGTAGTCTGATCCAGCTCTATTATAGAATAGACTTTGAACTTAAACACATCACCAAACTCTCTGAGCCTCAGGTCCTTTGTTTGTGAAATGAATTTGATAAGTCCTCACTTCTAGGATTGTTGGAATTTGTGTAACATATGTAAAATGCCTGGCACATTACCTGGAACGTTTTGAGACTTTAAAGAATGACAACTATTATTACTATTATTATTTTGACCCCAGAAGACAATGCAGCCACTAGGAATTTATCTTGTAATATGGGAAACATCTGAATATGCAGTGCTCTTAGACAAAGAAAATCAAACCAGCCAAAATGCTGCATAATACTGTAAACTAAGTAATAGTTTCCCATTTGAGTATATCTTGGGTATGAGGATGTCTCTTCCAGCTGAATGCAACTGAAAGTCCTCAGAATTTTTTGCAAGGGCCAACGCCTTCCCTACCTCCAAACTACCCATCTATCCTAAACAAACCGTGCCATTGACTCAGTTCCAACTCAGAGGAGAACGGCCACACAGAATTTTCTTGGCAATGAGGCAGATTTGGGGTCTTTTTCCTATCCAATCACAGAGCAGGCTCAAACCAGCAATCTTTTGGTTAGCAGCCAATCACTTAACCGTTGCGCTTGTTGTTGTCTCATGAAGTTACTATGCACAACAGAACGAAACACTGTGTGGTTCTGCGCCATACTCACAATGTTGCTATGTTTGAGCCCATTGCTGCTGCCACTGTGCCAATCCATCTCATTAGGGGTCTTTCCTCTTTTCATTGACCCTCCACTTTGTTGTTGTTAAGTGCCCTATGGTTCTGACTCATAGTAACTCTGCATAGGGTTTTTAAGGAGTGGCTAGTAAGCTTGAACCACCGACCTTGCATTTCAAACTGACTTTGCAGTCCAGCACATTAACTGCAGCTTTAATGCAGTCCATAGTATTAACAATCACACCAGGACTCCACCCTCAATTTTACCAAGCATATTGTCCTTCTCCTAGAATCATCCTTCTCTAGGGATGGTCTCTCCTGGTAATATGTCCGAAGTATGAAAGGCAAAGTCTCGCTGTTTTGACTTCTAAGAACATTCTGGCTGTACTTCTTCCAACACAGATTTGTTTGTTTTTCTGGTAGTCCATGGTACTTTCAATATTCTTTTCCAGCACCTAACTCAAATGCATCAATTCTTCTACAGTCTTCCTTATTCATTGTCCAACTTTCACCTGCATATGAGGTAATTGAAAATACCATGACTTGGATCAGGCTTATGTTGTCTTCAAACTGATATCTTTGATCTTGAACACTTTAAAGAGGTCTTATGCACAAGATTTTCCCAATGCAATATGTCGTCTGATTTTTTGACTGCTGCTTCCATGAGATTTGATGGTGTATCTAAGCAAAATAAAGTCTTTGACAACTTCAATCTTTTCTCCATTTACCATGCTGAGGATTTTTGTTTTCTTTAAATTGAGGTCAATCCATACTTAAGGTGTAGTCTTTGATCTTCATCAGTATTTTAAGTCCTTTTTCACTTTCATCAAGCAAGGTTGTATCATCTGTATATTGCATGTTGTTAATGAGTCTTCCTCCAATTCTGATGCCACGTTCTTCTTCATATACTTCAGCTTCTTGAATTATTTGCTCAGTATACAGATTTAGCAAATATGGTGAAAGTACACAGCCATGGTGCACACCTTTCCTGATTTAAAACCATTCAGTATCCCCTTGTTCTATTCGAACAACTGCCTCTTGGTCTATGTACAGGTTCCTTGTGAGTACAATCATGGGTTCTGGGGTACCCATTCTTCACAATGTTATCTATAGCTTGTCATGATCTACACAGTCAAAAGCCTTTGCATAATCAATAAAGCACAGGTAAACATCTTTCTGGTACTCTCTGCTTTCAGCCAATATCCATCTGATGTCAGCAAGGATCTCTCTAGTTCCACATCCTCTTATGAATCTAGCTTGAGTTTCTAGTAGTTCCCTGTCAATGTACTCTTACAGTAATTTTTAAATTATCTTCAACAACATTTTACTTACATGTTAAATTAACCATATTATTTGATAGTTTCTGCATTCCATTGGGTCACCTCTCTTGGAATGGGCACAAATATGGATCTCTTCAAGTCAGTTGGCCAGGTATCTGTCTTCCAAATTTCTTCACATAGATGAGTAAGTACCTCCAGTGCTATATCAGTTTGTTGAAAGGTTTCAATTTGTATTCTGTCAAGTACTGGAGTTTTGGTTTTGCCAATAACTTCAGTGAAGCTTGCACTTCTTCCTTCAGCACCTTTGGTCTTGCTCATATGCTACCTCTTGGAATGGTTGAACACTGACTTTTATTTATTTTTTATTTTTTTTGGTACAGTGATTCTATGTATATGTTCCATCTTCTTTTTTTAATTTTTAAGTTTTTGTTGTGAATTGAGTGATAGTTTACATTGGTTTTACACTCATCGTTTCATTGCAATGATTACAATCTCTTCCATGCATCATCATTCAACAGTATTTGCTTCTATTCCTTCTGTGTTTTTTGTTTTTTTTTTTGGAATGTACACAAAAACACTCAGGAATATATAATCATTTAAACAACCAAAGGGAACATTCTTGAAGCCTGCCGCTGTTCCATGTTCTTTTGATGCTATCCGCATCATTCAATATTTTGCCCATTGTTATTAAGTGCTGTCGAGTTGGTTTCAATTCATAGTGACCTTGTATAAGATTTCTGAGGCTTTTAAAAACCTTTGAAGTACCAGTACAATGGAGCAACTGCTGGGCTTGATCCACTGACCTTGTGGTTAGAAATTCAGTACTTATCATGTGGAGCCAACACTCATGTAGTTCTTTAATATTGCAAGTCGAGGTTTAAACTTTTTCTTCAGTTCTTTCAGTGTTGAGCCTGGTCTTCCTTTTTTGTTTTCTAACTCCAGGTCTTTGTATATTTCATAATAATACTTGATTTTGTCTTCTTGAGCTGCCCTTTGAAATTTTCTCTTCAGCTCTTTTACTTCCTCACTTCTTCCATCACTCTAGGATCTCTACGTTGGAGAGCAAGTTTCAGAGTCTCTTCTGACATCCATTTAGGTCTTTCCTGTCTTTTTAATGACCCTTTGCTTTCTTCCTCTATGGTGTTCTTGATGTCATCCTGCAGATTTTCTCTTCTTTGGTAAATAGTTTCCAATGAATCAAATCTGTTCTTGAGATGATCTCTAAATTTAGGTGGGATATGTTCAAAGTTATATTTTGGCTCTTGTGGACTTGTTTTAGTTTTCTTCAGCTTTAGCCTGAACTTGCATATGAGCAATTGATGATCTATTCTACAGTTGGCTTCTGGCTTCTTTTGATGGATGATGTGAAGCTTTGATTACTGTGTATTCTATCTCGTAAGGTACACATGTATAGTAGCCATTTATGCTGCTAAAAAAAAAGGTATTTGCAATGAATAAGTCATTGATCTTGCAATAATCTATCATTCAATCTCTAGAATCGTTTCTATCACCAAGGCCATATTTTCTAACTACTGATCCTTCCTCTTTGTTTCCAATCTTTGCATGTGAATCATTGGTAGCTTTCAATATATCTTGATTGCATGTTTGATCAATTTCAGACTGAAGAAGTTGGTTGCTGTTGTTGTTAAGTGACATCGAGCCAATTCCAACTCATAGCAGCCCTGTATAGTGTTTCCAGGGAGCTGCTGGTTAGTTTGGACTGCTGACCTTGTGGTTTGAACCAACCTTGCAGTTTAGAGCGTTAACCCGCACCATCACACCAGGACTCCGAAGAAGTTGGTAGAATTCTTCATGTTCATCATCATTGGCTTTAGTGGTTTGTGGGTAAATTTGAATAACAGTGGTATTAACTGGTCTTCTTTGTAGGCATATTGGTATTACCCTACCACAGACAGCATTATACTTCAAAACAGATCTTGAGATGTTCTTTTTGATAATGAATGCAACACCATTCCTCTTCAATTTGTTATTCCCGGCACAGTAAGCCATATGATTGTCAGATTCAGAATGGCCAATGCCAGTCCATTTCAACTCACTAATGCCTAGGATATTGGTCTTTATGCATTCCAGGGGTAAAATCTAGACCTCATTTATAGTTTGCCAACACACCCACAAAACAATGTAATTTGATTGCCATTTTGTTTGCGAGTACTCTGGCAAAGTGATAGCTCAGAGACTGCTGAACATCACAACTTAAGGGAGTATTGTCCTTATTTTTCAGAACTCTCTGGATATATTGTGTGTAAAACACCTAGTCAGTGCATGCCCAGGTAAGAATTTCTCTCTAGTTTACCCACAATCCTAGAATAACTGTCAAGAGCCGTTTTCCATTTCAGGCTCAGTCTCTCAATGCCGAGACACACAGCAAGAGTGGCTGGTTCTGCTCACCATTCCCATGATACTGCCTATCAAAAATTGACTTCCCACTGAGGTGTAAGGACATTTACGTCTGAATGCAATCTCTGGAAGTCTCTTCTTAGTCTTCCTTCTATTTATCTCTTAGTTCATAGCGATAGTATCTCACCCTCTTCCTTTATGATTTGGCTAATCATACTTTTACTCTAAACTCTAAGGAGCTCTTGCAGCGTAGTGGTTACGAATAGGGCTGCGAACCACAAGGTCAGCAATTAGAAACTACCAGCTGTTCCGCGGGAGAAAGATGAGGCTTTCTGCTCCTGTAAAGATTTACAGCCTCGGAAACCCTGTACAGGGTCTCTATGAGTTGGAACTGACTCCGCGGCACATAACAAACCAACCAACTCTAAACTCCATGGACAGAGGCTGAGATTTCCTTGTCTTATAATTCCCAGTCCTATCAAGGGCCCTTCCAGGAACACATGCTCAATTAATGTTTGGACAAGAAAAGAGTAAATATGTAAGATGACAAACAAAGTCAATAGATTTGATTTCATAAATATTCTTGAATTCAACTAAGCAAACCTATGTGTGTATCACACAATCTCACCAAAAGAAAGACTAAAGGGATGAAACAAATCCCAAACTGACCGATTTTTACTTTGCTTTCCCTATCTTGTAATTCCGCCAACTTTGTTGTTGTTAGATGTTGTCGAGTTGGTTCCAACTCTTAGTAACCCAATGTACAACAGAAAGAAACACTGCCTATTGTTGTAGCCATATTGTCAGTCTATCTCGTTGAGGGTCTTTCCCTTTTTTGTTGACCCTACGGGATCAGCACTAGACTGCAAATCACAGGTCAGCAATTCAAACCCACTGGTTGCTCCTTGGAAATCCTATACAGGATCCTTATGAGTCAGAACCAACTGGATGGCAGATAACAGCAACAACGACATTCTTTACCTAGTGATGTCCTTCTCCAAGGATTGATCCCTCCTGATAACATGCCCAAAGTACATGAAACCAAGTCTCATCGTCCTGGCTTGATCCCTCCTGATAACATGCCCAAAGTACATGAAACCAAGTCTCATCGTCCTGGCTTGATCCCTCCTGATAACATGCCCAAAGTACATGAAACCAAGTCTCATCGTCCTGGCTTGATCCCTCCTGATAACATGCCCAAAGTACATGAAACCAAGTCTCATCGTCCTGGCTTCTAAGGAGCATTCTGGCTATACTTCTTCGGATACAGATTTGTTCATTCTTCTGGAAGTCCATGGTATACTTAATATGCTTTGCCAACACCCTAATTCAAGTGCTTCTATTATTCCTAGTCTTTCTTATTCATTGTTCAGCTCTCACATGCCTATGAGGTGATGGAAAATGCCATGGCTTGGCTCAGGCCCACCTTAGTCTTTATAATGACATCTTTGCTCTTTAACACTTTACAGAGGTCTTTTGCAGCTGATTTTCCCAGTGCAATATATCATTTGATTACTGTGGAATAATTTTCCATATTGAAGAGAATCCCTATTTCAATGTTATATAATATAGTGTGGATCACAAAAAAAATGATTTGAGTATTTTCTGATTTACAAAACACTAAACTCTTAAATTTAAATCCAATAAGCAGCATTAATATATGATCCATGTCCCTCATAAACTTAGATTTTTAAAGCTAAATAAACCTATTATTCAAAGGAACACTGTGTGTATTTGAAAAAAACACAAATGAGAGAGAAAAATCTACCAATTATTCATGTATAACAAGAACATTAGAAGGTGTTCCAGCCCCACCTCACCTCCACCACTTAAAAGGTTAACAATAACAACAAATCAAACCCATTGCCTCAGAGTCGGTTCTAACTCACAGTGACCCTAGGAGTTGTCAAGGCTATAAATCTTTATGGAAGCAGGCTGCCATAGCTTTCTTCTAGGGGGCAGGTGGTGGGTTCAAACTGTCAACCTTTTGACTAGCAGCCAAACTCTTTAAACACTGCACCACAAAGGCTCTTTTAGAAGATTAACAACCTTCCTCAAACACAAAGTGAATCTGCCTTAGACTTGACTAGGGGGAGAAGAACTCTCGTGTATAAAGCACCTGCAGCAGCAGCAGTAATGAACGGTGCTCTTTGAGGCCCTTAGGGGTTGTGAACTGCAGGGGAGCTCTAGAGATAAGCCCCAAAAAGAGGGTACAAGGAGGGGGCTCTTTCTCTTTTGCTGCAGTAATCTGAACCCCCTTGAGACTCTGGACCTTACTCAAAACTTTTTCATGTGTAAAAACATTACTCTTCTGACTGCAAGGCATGCTGACTGGAGTGTGGGAGGAAGTCAGGTGATGTAGGCCCACTGGAGGAGGGAGGCAGAGAGGGTGTGTGCCCCTTCAGCAGGGAGATGCTTCTTTGACTTTCAAAACTGCCACTTCTGCAGTTCTGCTTGGAGGACACTGCCCTAGGAATCCACAAGATTCCTATTCCAGGGCTCAGTCCTGGTGTCAGGGGATCCTCTCAGTTCACTTTCCGGGCCATCTGATCAATGGTTGGCAGTGCTTCGGCTCTTCCGCTCTGCTACTCTGAACTGGAAACCACAAAGCCCCCTGAGACACTCTAGGAGGAAGGGACAAAAGAGCTCCGTCACCACCCCTGGCAGGGTGTATAGACCCCCAGTGCTAACAGCACAGTGAAACCTGCTCTTGCCTGGGTCCCATGGAGGTGTCAGTCCTCATTCAGGCTTCTCACTTGACCTGGGACTCCTTCCGTCTGCAGGTTAGTGTCTGCACCCATAGACCAAAGATCACCCCTCCTTTCAACCTGATGTCTAGAAGTGAGGGGGCCTTGGCCCGAGAAGTCCTCTTTGACCTTACATGGGATGAAAGCAGAATCAAGATCAGACTCTCCCTTGTTCCCTCCGTTCAGTGTGGGTGGTCCCCTTAGTCTTCACTCAGGGTTCTCACTTTGACACCACACAGGGCTTAGGTGTCTCTTAAACTGAGAATTTTCTTCTCATAGTAAGTAAGGCTTGACGATCTTCTTCTCTGGTCACACCTGCTTATAGTCTCCCCAGGTGAATCCTGCAACACTAGGTTCAGGTGCCATTCAGTGTCCTCACTTCAAGTCCTACATTTGACTTCTGAGAGGGTCTTAGATTCCTCCCTCTACTTAACTGGAACCATCATCTTTAGACTAAGACCCTCACTTCACTGAGGAGAAACTGAGGAACATGTCTCCCTAGAGCCTCCCATGCCTGGCAATAGGGAAGGATTCTGTGGGACTCTTGCTGAGAGGGTGTGGATGGTCCCTACACCTTTCAGAGTACTCACCTTGACTCTTGAAATTTTCAGGCATTCCCTTCTTGGCTGACTTGAATTTGCCAGCCTCCAACCAAGGTCTTCACATTCCTAACACTTCTGAGGTGGAAGTTGCTGTTGATGTTAAGTGCTGTTTAGTCGGAAGTGAGTTATAGAGACTCCCACTCATAGGTGGAAGTTAGATTGATGCAATTCTAGCCATGGCTGTTTGAGACCTCTGAGGACTGGTAGTAGTGGGAGCAGGATCTCATGGGTCCCAGTAGGTGGATTCTCCAATCATTGGTCGTTCATGGTCCTCACTTTCTATTAGTGGCTGAGACTCCTCACACTACTGATCATAGGTCCTCCCTTGGCCAAGACTCACAAGTCCCTGAGAACTTGGAAGAATAAGTGACAGGGTGCTGAGTCTGACAGCCCCTGCCTGGTATGTGGGCTGACTCAGTTCTCATTTATGACTGTTCTCATATTGACTCTTATCTCTTAGAGTAAAACCTCCCTGGGAAATGCACACCCCTGCAAACCCTTGAGCAGTTTCCCTATGGCACACATTGCAGGGCATGGTTTCCTGTCCCCCAGTGATGTAAGATGAAGGCAGGAGGTCCAGGATAGGTGGTGGGCTGTCAAAGAAAGCACGCTCATTTAGCCCACCACTGCATTAGCCAGACTTGGCATCTCTTTTGATTTCGGTCCTAAAAGGTTTGCTTTCTACAGAAAAAGAACAGTTTAAGATGAGTTTGTGAGCAATCTTTTCAGATGATCATAGGTAGATGATCATAATGTCCGCAAATATTATCTTCCTTTCTTCACTTATTTCTTATGCTTATTGCTGTGGCTGTGTATTCCAATCCAGTACACTGGGCACAGACTATCCCTAGAGATAACTTTGGAAACAGTGAGCTCTACAGTGAATTATAGGACTCCTGGTGTGGCGCTGTGGGTTAATGCACCAGACTGCAAAGTCATTTGAACTGCATGTAGGTGGTTCAAGCTTCTCGGAAACCCTCTAGAGGGTCACTATGGATTAGAATCAACTGGACGGCACTTAACAATAACAACAACACAGTGAATTAAGATATACAAGACTTGCTTCAGACTGGAGGAGTAGAACACCGTGAGTTCCAGACAGTTTCAGACCAGGGGTCAAATCCAGCCCTGTCACTTACCAGCACTGTGAAAATAATAAGTTCTTCATTGGCAAAGTCTGAGAAGACTTATCCTTTAAAACTGTTGTAATGTGTACAAAGCATCCGGCACAATGCCTGGCATGTTGTGGTTCTTTATAGAATGGCAGCTGTCACTAGGACTGCTTTGATCCCACATGGTATCACCCAATTCAGGATGTATCAGAGAACATGTAGTGCTCTAGGACAAAGTAAGCCAAATCATTCAAAATATTGCTTAGGAAGAGCCAGGTAATATTTTACATTGTTGTTGTCGTTATGTGCCGTGGAGTCGGTTCCGACTCATAGCGACCCTGTACAGGGTTTCCAAGACTGTAAATCTTTACGGGAGCAGAAAGCCTCATCTTTCTCCCGCGGAACAGCTGGTAGTTACAAACTGCTGACCTTGTGGTTCACAGCCCGATTCGTAACAACTACACTACCAGTATTTAATGTGGGTGTGTGGTGAATGGTCCCAGTTTAATGCAGAACAAGGTTCCTTGAATTAGTGTTAAGGACCAACAACTTCCCTCCCAGCTGACCTTCCATCTAAGTCACCCCGATTTTCCTTCATATCACCACTGACAAAAATCTAGCCCTTGCTTGAAGTTTGTCAAATGATACTCGTGATAACCTAATTCTAATATCCTCTGAATGGAGTGGGCTTTGGATTCCCTGGCCCAAGGGAAAGTGCTAAAACAGTGGCTTCTTCACATCTCACCTTCAGAGTGACATCAGCCCATTTTTCAGAAACTTTCTGGAAAAAGGAATGAAACATCCAGTCAGTGGTTTCAAATGCACTGGGACAAGAACAAAGGACACCTTCCAGGCCTGCTCCAGACAGGGATTTTGCTCAGGCTTGTTGTTGTGAAGTGCCTTCGAGTCGGGTCCGACCCATAGCGACCCTGTATAGGGTTTCCGAGGGGCAGCTGGTGAGCTTGAACCACCGCCCTTGCAGTTCAAACGGCTTTGCAGTCTGGCACATTAACCCTCAGCGCCACACCAGAAATCCTTACTTACCCGTAATCCCAGAGTAAGGGTTCAGAGTGAGTCTCCATTGCAGGCTGAGTTGCTGGATGCTGATACATAGATAGCATGGCAATGTCTGCCCCACAGCACCCCTCCTGCAGCCTCATTTATCTACTTTCCTCCTCCCTCTCTCCTACTCTCACCCTCTACTCCCTACCTCCTGTTGTTGTTAAGTGCCCTCGAGTAGGTTCCAACTCATACAGACCCTATATAGGGTTTCTGAGGCTGTAAATTGAGGGAGCTTTTTCTTCCAAGGAGCTGCTGGTAGGCTCGAACCTTTGATCTTGTGGTTTTTCAGTCCAGTATTTATCCTAGGCTCCCCCACCTTGCCCCCACCTCCTTCTCCTCTTCCCTTCCCCAAGCAACCTACATAAAAATTCCCTCCCACTGAGAGATCTGTGTCCCAAGGGCCCACACTACCTTGCCTCAGGGCATGTCAAAAGAGGCTGCATGGTTAAAGTGCTCTACTAACCAAAAACGTCGTCAGTGGTTGGTGACTATTTAGTCTTGGAAACTCATGAGACAGTTCTACTCACGGGACAGATCTACTCTGTCCTACAGAGAGGCGATGAGTCAGAATTGATTCAGTGTCAGTAGGTTTGGTTTTGGTGGCTCTCATTTCAAACTTCTCCCCTTTTCATTCTTTCATTTTACATGTCTTATAAATCTTAGAGTATATAGCATCACCTTTCATCCATGATGGCTGCTTCTTGACCCTAAAAATCTATGACCAGGGTAGGTCGTTTTCTTACTATTCTCTGTATTAACAATGTATCTTCCAAAAAGAGCACATGCTCAATTCATGCTGAGGGAATAAGTAAACAAGAGAACAGGAGCCCAATTAAATATAATTTAATTTCTGGTGTTGTTGTTAAGTGCTGTTGAGTCAGTCCCAACTCATACCAATCTTGTCTAGGGTTTCAGAGAAGTGGCTGGGGGGTTTGAACCACCGACCTTGCAGTTCAAACTAACCTTGCTGTCCAGTGTATTATCCAACTTCTACTAGATTATTAAATAAGTAAATATAGTTATGCATCTTCTACTTTTATTTAAAGATAAAATACAGCAGATCAGAATAACAATATAGTGATCATCTTACTTTTTTCTCTATTTATTATTTCCATGCATTTTATTTTTAACAATTGTGTTCTATACACTTCTAAGAAATGCTTATTGTAATGCTATACTATCTAGCTTCAGAGTACTGACAATGGAAGGTTTTCTGGTTTTTGTTTTGTTTTACAAAAATTAGCAAAGCTCTTCAACACAAACCTGAGAAACAATAAATGTGCAATTTATGTCATACATAAACTTAGATTACAGTGCTCCTTGAAAGGATCAACAATTGAAGACCAACAAGATACAGATAAATCTCTAAGCTAATTATATAGAACAGAAACACAGAGGTATTAAAACATGATGTTCCCTCCAATCTCACCCAGCTCTTCACTACTTGGAACATTTGACTGCCCTCCTTCAACCTCAAGTGAAGCATCTGCCTCACAGTTCAGTACACAAGGGAGGAGTTGCTGGCTTTGACTCTGCGCTGGCAGTGGCAGTAGTAGGCTGCACCTGATCTCTGACTATATCTCTGCTTCTCTCTTCTTCATCTCTCAAAGCCTCTTCATACCAGGATGCAAAGGCACTGGGGTCAGTATTGTTGATCTTGGCCAAATATTCCAGGACCTTCATCTTGGTTGTTTCAGCGATGGCTCTGGGGCCCCACAGGAATTCATAGCTTACAGGATCGCTGTTGGGTACCAGCCGGTATTCCAGGTACTTCAGCTTTACAAAATCTTGGGTGATGAGTTTCCTGGGTTCCCCATAGATGAAGTGCCTCTTTCCTGCATAAATTCTCATCTTATTCAGGAATTCCCAGATCTTCTCCTCCCTGGCACAGTTGCCTTTCATGCAGATCACACCCAGGACAGTCATCAGGAGACCAGTTTTGGGAAAACCCTTTCTACTCAGCATCCCATTGTTGGGGAGATTCATTTTGCTGACAAGGGCATAACACTGCTTTGTAGAATCCACTTCCTTGACGTCAGTGCCGAAGACCACCTCGATGTTGAAAGCCGCTCTCTGGAGGATCTCAAGGAAGCGGGGCTTGTACTTTATGCTGATAAGCTTCAGCATGGCTTTCTTCTTAATGGTCTTTTTCATTTTATGCATTTGCAATAGGAAGTCCACCAACATACTAACCTCCTTGGTTAAAGGACTTCTGTAGGACTGCATAGTAGAGGGCTTGTACTGGGAGGAATTTTGCTTTTTCGCATCTTTGTTATTGCCACCTTCATACGCTCTTGTGCCGGAAGTATCTAGAGAAGTACTGGGGTGGGGTGGGGCACTCTGAGGCCCCTGGGGTGATGTAGAACCAGGCTTTCTCTCGGTAGTGCAACTAACCGAAGGAGTGGAAAAGCTGAATTCTTCTCTTGCTGTTTCCATGGCCTGAGTATCCCTGAGAACCTTGGTGTCATCACCTTGGGCCCGCTGGGTTTTCTTACGTCTACTGAGAGGCATGATGACTGTGGTCAGGGATGCAGACAGGAATGTGAGCAGGACACCAGGTAATATAGGCCTTCTGGAAGACAGAGAAAAGATAGTGTTAGCACCGTAAGTAGGGAGATACCCTTTAGGATTTGAGAAGGCACTCTCTGCAGGTTTACTTGAAGGCACTGAGCTAGAAATTTACAGGGCAAGTATTAGCCTATGCCTTAGGCTGCATTCTTCTAGCCCTTCCTGGAGCTGAGAGCAGGGACTGGCAGGTCTAGGCTCTGTGGGTACCCCTCTGTTTCGGAGTAGACACAGTTCACATTCAAGACCATTGTCTCAACTGTCGGCAGGGTCTTCAGCCCTCCTCTGATTCCATGCTGCTCTAAATTTAATACACTGAACCGGTGTTCCCGTGTCCCTGGGACCACCTACAAGAAAGTGAAGTAGTACCTCAGTCCATAACCCCTATTGGGTGCACTCAGTGCTGAGAGCTCAATTGGGCTTTTTCCATCTTGAGTTCCTTGGAGACCTCAGTGCTCATTCCGAGTCCTCACTTTGGCTTTAAGTAGGACTTAAGAGCTCTATTTTGGGCTACAGTTAAGGTCTGGAGCACCTGTCTCTGCTGATCTGAGGCCTGTCCCCTCAGATCAAAGCTCTCACCAAATTGAAGGCATTAGAAAGAAAGCAGGGTTCACATACACCTGACTTCCTTGCCTGAACCTCCAAGGATTTCAAGCAGGAACTGCCTGGCACTTCTACTTTTCTGTGGTAGGAGATATCATCTGGTCGTATACAGGGTCCTCACTTTAACTCGTATTGGGTTCTGGCTCTCCTCCCTCTGTGGAATTGGGGATGCTTCATTAGACTAAATTCTGTACCTCCATAGTACTCTCCAGGAGGAAATGAGGGAGCACCTCAGCTTGAAAGTTGCTCTGGAGTTTCCAAGGGCTGAGAGAGGAGGGCACCTTCAGTTGTAGGTCACCTGTTTTCCTCAGACCTCATAATGCCTTTTTATACTGACTATAGTGGATTACAAGGAGCTCTGGTAGCGTAGTGGTTACAAATCAGCCTGCGAACCTCAAGGTCAGCAGTTCGAAACTACCAGCTGCTCCGCGGGAGACAGATGAGGCTTTCTGCTCCCGTAAAGATTTACAGCCTCGGAAACCCTGTGCAGGGTCACTATGGGTTGGAACGGACTCGACGGTACTTAACCACAACAACATAGTGGATTACAGTTGGGCTAACTGCAAGGTCAGCAGTTCGAATCTACCACACACTCCAAATGAGGACAAAATGAGGGTTTCTACTCCCATAAATATTTACACCCTCGGAAACCTTATACAGGGTCGCTGTGAGTCACAATTGACTCACACAAGGTGTAGGTGAACTTCCGCTGCAGAAAGGGGTGGTGGCCAAAAGGGGCGGTGGTTGTGTGCCACCAAGTGGATGTCAACTCATGGAGAACCTGCACAGGCTTTCCGAGGCAGTAAATATTTATTGGAGCAGAAAGCCTCATCTTTCTCCCGCGGAGCAATTGGTAGATTCGAACTACTGACCTCGAGCTGCCGCCATTGAATTAAAGCCCTCATCTCTCTGAGATCTTTTAGGCATGCAGGGAGCTTCAGTGGATTTCATTGGCCCTTGGTGTGGAGCTGTAGGGATAAGCAAGGCTTGAACTGCAAGGTTGGCAGTTCAAACTCACCAGCCGCTTCTCAGAAACCTGGTCGTTGAGTCGCAACCAACTCGATGACCGTACTTAACAACAGTATCTAGACACAAGTGTTGGTAGTGGTAGTCTTGGCGGTCTGTCATAGAGTTGTTTGCGACTCATAGCGACCTTGTACACGGTTCCCAAGGCTATAAATCTTTATCCGACAAGAAAGCCTCGTTTCTCTCCCGTGGAACAGTTGGTGGGTTCCAAGAGCCAACTTTAGTTAGCAGGCCCAACACTTAAGCGCAACTTCTACTTAATAGTCCCAAGCCTCCGCCCTCAGCCGACTACAGCCGGGAATGTGGGGGGAAGGGTGTGCGGAAGCTTTCTACTGGGGTGGGTGGCCCTGTCTGTCTTCATTCAGGGTCCTCACCTTCACTCTTGACCAATCCTGAAACTTCACCTCTCCAGATCAAAGGCTGAGCTTATCAGACGATACAGGTCACCTTTACCGCAATGCCAGCCCGGAAGTCAGGTCCGTAGGACAACAGCCAAGAGCGTCACATCCGGCTACAGCAGTTGGGGGACCCTTGAGGGCTAGCAGGAGAGACGATGGGACTTTTGAGTTAGTGTTAGTAGTGTTGGTGGTCCCTTAAGTGCTCACTTAGGGTCTTTTTTGGTTTTTACCTATACAGACCTGAGTTACGGGCATATAACAAGACCCTCAAGTGAAAGAGGCCGTAGAGTGGGAGGTCAGGACTGTCCATAGAACTACCCTGCCTGGGGCCACACAGCACTCTGGAAGGAGCCTCGTTGGGCACTAACCCCCTTTCCCTGCCCTATGCACCCTGAGGTCCACAACTTACTCCAGTTAGGGACAAAAGTCCTTTCTCCATAGAACTGCCTCTTTACTACCAGGGCCGTCCCTCCCTGATCGCCCTGTGCTGAAATGAAGGGGCGCTTCAGGCTGATAGCTCTGTCTGGTGCCTCCTGGGCTCTAAAATAGGGGCTGAGTTCTGTGAGGTCCGCTGTACTTAGCTATTAGGGATCCCCTGTTACCACTCATGGTCGTCATTGTAACTCTTGCTAGTGTCTTCCTTGCATCTCCGAACTGTTCTGCATCTGCAAGGAAGGACAGGATGGAAGTCTATGGGGCCTCACTCTTCTAGCTGGGTCCTTCTATTGTCCTCATTCTGGATAATCCCCTTGATGTCTACAGTGTGGTGGTGGTGGTAGTGATGTGCTGTGGTTTTCTAACCACAGGGTCAGCAGTTTGAGTCCATCAGGTGTTCCTCAGGAGAGAGATGAGGCTTTCTGCTCCCATAAAGATGTGTGGTGGTGGTTATGTGCCGTGGGTCGGTTCCGACTCATAGCAACCCTGTACAGGGTTTCCGAGGCTGTAAATCTTCACGGGAGCAGAAAGCCTCATCTTTCTCCGGCAGAACAGTTGGTAGTTTTGAACTGCTGATCTTGCGGTTCACAGCCCGATTCGTAACCACTATGCTACCAGAGTGCCGTGAAACAGTTAATACGTCTCTTCTAGCCAAGTCTTTGTAACTCCCACCAAATGATGTTTTCTTTATTAAACAAACAAACAAAAACAACTCAGGCATATATAATAATTTACACCTCTGAATGGCACATTCTGCAAGTCAGCCTGCTGGCCACCACCTCTTAGACCCTCTCTTGCCACAAATCTAGAGTCCTCAGCCACTGCCCCTCTCCATGCCCTCATCTCTGCCTCAGTCTCTGGCATTGTTGCTTCTCTGGATAAGGTCTCACATTCTGCTTGTGCTCTTCTCCCTCAATGGTCCTAGGGTCCTCGGGTCCTCTGTTTCTGAACTGTAAGATTAACCACTGCCCTGTTTTTGTTACAAAACTTCTACATACATTTACAGTTGTGACAGTCACAATTAGTCATGATTACAATTACTCGCTATTGAATCATACAACTCTTATCCCCATCTCTTTTCACCAGACCCGTCTAGACAAGATGAAAACTATTCAGTGGGGACTCTTTCTTTCTTCCCACACATTTTTTTTTTAATGCTTTATTGTGAATTATGTGATCGTTCACATGGGAGGACATTAGCTTCACATTGATCCCATTGCACATTGTTTCCTTGCCATGGTCACAATCCCCTCCATGCATCATCGACCAACCAAAGGGTATACCCTGCAAGCCTGACCCCCTGTCGTCCACACACCACCCCTCTTCCTCTCCAGGTCCAAAGTCTCCAGCTGCTCCATCTCCCAATGTCATCATCTCTGCTTCATCCTCTCTGCTCTTCTCCTTCGATGATCCCAGGGACCTCTGTTCCTAGGCTGTAAGGTTATCACTCCCCTCCCTTTGCCCCAAAACGTCCACCTTCACATTTCCAGCCCTTACAATCAGTCCTGATAACAATTATTTGCTATTGTATCGCAAGGGACCTATCTGCATCTTCTTTTATCAGCCCTGACTAGGCAGAATGGCTACCACTCAGTGGAGATTCCACCTTGCTCCATGCCCTCTGAATCTAGGTTCCCTCTTGAAAGCTTGTAAGCCAGTCACTTCTTGCCTCTGTAGCACCCCCATTCTGGGTAGCCACTGTCCAAGTTGCCCATCCCTGTCCTCTCTGTGTGTGGAGGAGGTGGGAATGATCCTCGCTGTGAAGATTTGTTCACTCTTTTGAGCTATTGCTTCCATAGGTGTGTGTCAAGATCATCATATTGTGTCAGAGTCTTCTTTTTTCCCCTCTTCTTTTTTCTTCTGTTTGAGCTCTGATCATCCAGCCATTGTGGCCAGGTCAAGTGGGTATTATCTGCAAGTGTGGGTGTACTTATGCATGTGCTCTCTCTTCTTATCAGCTGGATGCTTCAGTCTTCACTCTAGTCCTCTGTGACCATGTCGCTGTCTCTGGGTCCAAGACAAATGATGTTTTCTTAATGGGTCTGGGTAAGAGAAGGTGGAAGATGTTGATAGGATGATATGGTTCCATTGTGATTGATTGTTAATACGGTTCATTGTGATTGTGGTGGTGCTAGTTGTGATTGTGTGCCGTTGAGTTGGTTGCAACTCATAGTGGCCCTCTGTAGAATTTCTGAGACTGTGAAAGCTTCATCTTTCTCCCTCGGGGTGGCTGGTAGATTATAACCTGTAACCCACTATGCTACCAGAGCTTGTAATTGTGATTGTAACCACTTGAAAATCTAATGAGAGGCTTGGTCAAATGTGCCGTCTTGCTGAGTATAAAATGAGCCATTTCCAAAGAAGATGGGAGTGATGTCTCACTACCATCAAAGAAAAAGAGCCAGGAGTGGAGCATGTCCTTTAGACTCCAAGACCCTTGTGCGCTGAACTTTCTTGACCCAGAGACAGAAAACTGTGACACCAGAGGAATGGCAGCAGCCGATTCAAGAGCCGGGGCATGTGATAGGGTTTCCCATGGAACAAGTAAAGCTGAGTAACTTTGGGCAGGAGACTCACTGGATGAGTAGAGTGCCTCCAGACATTTCATTAGGGGAGCTAGGTTTGCTGACCCATAGTGCTTGAGTCAAATGCCTTCAGATTGAGGCTTATGGTGAAGTGGTGTGCCCTGTGGACATTAGCAGCCCTAAGAGAGCTTTGTGACATTTCCCGGGCAGAAAGAGGCCTGCCTCTAGACATGGCCGAGGAAAGGCTGCCCTAACTGAAAGAATTATGCCCTGAACATTTCTGAGTCTGAATTGTAACCTGCTAACTTCCCTAATAAACCCCACAACTGTGAGGATGGTGTCTGAGTTCTGTGAGCTACTGCAACAAATCATTGAATACAGTTGAGTAGAGAGTGCTGTAGGAGGGATAGTTGATCTGAGACCGAGACTCCTACAGCTACGGACTTGTGATGTCCTACTTAAGCCAAGGAGCTCAAGTCCCTGGGATCTTGGAAGATTAAGTGAGGGCATGCTCAGAAGCCCTGCCTGGGACCGTCTATGTCTGACAGCAGGTGTAAGCTGATCTCGGATTCCTGTACTCTGGGGTGTTGGTTTCCCTGTCTTCCTATATGGGGGTCTCTCTCTTGGCTCCTGTTATCTTTCATTAAAAACTGATCAATTTGCTATTGGAAACCTTGCCGCTCCATGGGACATGTGATTAATTGTGATCTGTCTATAATTAAAGCCCATAGGGCAGTTCTACTGTCACATGGGGTCGCTCTGAGTAGAAATTGACTGGACAACACCTAACAAAAACAATATGGGTAAGATAAAGAGATAATATTTTATGACAGCTACTGGTGTGGCACTGGACTGCGAAGTCGTTTGAACCACAAGGTCAGCAGTTCAAGCTCACCAACCGCTCCTTGGAAACCCTATATAGGGTCTCTATGGGTTGGAACCAACTCGACAGCACTTAACAACAACAACAACAACATCTTACACCTATGTAAAAGAGTCCTGGTGTGGCGCTGTAGGATGAGCACTTGATCACAAGGTTGATTGGAACCACAAGGTTGGTGGTTCAAGCTCACCAGCTGCTCCTCAGAAACCCTAGACAGGGTTGCTATGGGTCAAAACCAATTCGAATGATCTTAACAACAAGAACAATAGCAGATCTGTGTAGATAGTCCAATCCAATGCTTTGACCACAGAGTCTTGTTGGTTGTCTGAAACACATGGTGTCATGGTGAGAATAAAAATGGTTTCTGAGACACAAGGTCAGCCTCAGCTTGGAGAGTGGAACAGTGGGGGACTCCAGACAGACTCAGATCAGGGGTCTAATCCACTTCAGTCATGTCCTAGACTTGTAAACTCATGCACATCCCCAAACTCTAAGCTCCAGATTCTTGATATGTGTATTGGATTTGATAAGCCCTATCTGCTAGAGCTGGTGTGATGTGTGCATTGAATGCAAAGCACATGGCCATGTGTCAAATACTGAATCTGTTAAAAACAGCAACTATTACTATGATTACTTGGCCACCACAAGATACCACCCTCCTCTCAAATAATTTTTGGTTTAGTTTTCTCCAAGATGTGTCTGAATATGTAGTGTTCTAGGACAAAGAAAATCAGACAAAATACTACTTAGAAAGAAAAAGTAAAGTTTATATTAACCTGGTGCCATCAAGTTGATTTCAACTCAATGAGACCTATGTGTTATAGAGTAGAACCTCCCCATAAGGTTTTCTTCCTGGTAATCTTTACAGAAACAGATTGCCAGACATTTCTTCTGCAGTATCACTGGGTGAGTTTACACTGGCAACCTTTAGGTTACCAATGAAAGGCAAACCTTTTTGCCACCCATAGGGGGGGGGGCTTAGTTATTTAGTGCTGCTATAACAAAAGTCCTGGAGTGGCGCTGTGGGTTAATGAGCTGGACTGCAAAGTTGGTTCAAATCAAAAGGTCAGCAGTTCAAGCTCATCAGAGGCTCCTCAGAAACCCGATACGGGTTGCTATGGGTCGGAACTGACTCGACAGCACGTAACAACAACATAACAGAAATGGTGTCCTGGTATGGTGTGGTAGGTTAATGCACTAGACTGCAAAGTTGGTTTGAACCCATAAGATCGGTGTTTCAAGCTCACCAGCCGCTCCTCAGAAACCCTATACAAAGTCGCTATGGGTCAGAACCGATTCAATGGCACTTAAGAACAACAGAAATACCACAGTGTGGGTAACTTTAACAAACAGAAATTTATTTTTCCCCAATATGTTGTTACATGCCATTGAGCCCTTTCCAACTCATAACAATCCTGTATAGAGTTTCTGAGGAGTGACTGGTGAGTTTGAACTGCCAACCTTGTGGTTAGCAGTCCAGTACTTATCCTACAGCACCACACCAGGACTCCCACAGTTTAGGTGGATTGCTGTGATTAGTTTGACACCTAATTCAGGGAACTGGCTCTAGGGAAGGCTTTCTCTCTCTGTTGGCTCTGGGGGTAAGGTCCATGTCTTCTCAGCTTCTGTTTCTTGGTTTCTTGGAAATGCCGTGTGATGTGACAGCCGTCTTCTTCATCTGTGCTTACTTGCTTGCTTGATCTGCTCTTTTAGATCTCAAAAGTGATTGACTTAAAACAAGCTTACACTAAAACTGGCCCATTAACATAACAAAGAAACCCCAATCCCAAGTGGGATTATAAGGAACACATATTTTTGAGGGACTCTGTTCTATCCACATCAGGAAGTATGCTATTCAGTGTGGATTTAATGCAACACAGGGTTCTTATAATTAGTATCAAGGGTCAACAACTTTAACCTCCCAGCTGCCTGTACCTCTAAATCACCCCTATCTTTACTTGGAGTTCGGTTTCCAAGGAGCAGCTGGTAGGTTTGAACTGCCGACCTTGTGGTTTGCAGTCCAGTTCTGATCTTAAAACGCCACGCCAGGAGTCCAATGACACTCAGGGTAACCTAATTCTAATGCTTTTTTAATGGAGTGGGCTCTGGCTCACCCAGACCAAAGCAAAGTGCTAGAATAGTGGTTTCTTGGTTCTCACCCCATTTCTCAGAAAGTATTTTTTTAAATGATGTGAATAAAATACCCAGTCAGTGCATGGTTCCCAGCTCACAGGAACAACAGTGCAGGATACCTTCCAGGTCTGCCGCAGGTGGGGATTGCTCTCTGGCTCACCTATGCCTTTTGATGCCGAGACACATCACAGGAGTGACAGGCCCCACATATCCCTCCCGCAGGAGCCTTGGTAGCATAGTGGGTTACTCATTTGGCTGCTAATTGCAAGATCAGCAGTTCGAATCTACTAACTGCTCCGCAGGACAAAGATGAGACTTTCTGCTCCCATCAAGATCTACAGCCTTAGAAACCCTATACAGAGTTGCTAAAAGTAGGAACTGACTCCATGGCACACAACCACCAACAACCATGATTAGGTCTTGATGAGTATCCCAGTGACTTCATTATTGAGTTGTTGTTAAGTGTCACCCACTTTATAGCATTTGTGAGGAGCAGCTGGTGGGTTTGAACAGCTAACGTTGTGGTTCACAGTCCAATGCTGATCTTACAACGCCACACCAGGAGTCCTAGTTGCTTTTAAACTTTCAAAATCTATAGCCAGGAGATTTGGCTTCTTTTTAAAGGAATTTCCAGTATTAACTTGACGTCCACCAAATGCTAGATGCTCAGTGAACATTTGCATTATGAAACAGACAGTGAACAAAACTTCTTAATTAATGACAGTTTAATTTCTACATTTTGGAATAGAATAAGCAAATTCAGGTGTTTTTTATTTTTAAAAAGAAATGTTACAATAATTAAGCAAATGAAATTTGACAAAAAGCAGTAAAACATTTTTTCTTTTCTTTCTATCTTCATCCTAACTATTCTATACAAGTTTCCAAGAAAATCCCTGCTCTGCTGCATGTTCTGGACAACAACAGGAATTCTAAGCTGATTTTTAAACACTGAAACACTAATATATGAAAATAGCAATAAACAAGTAATCCATGACATTCATAAACTTAGATTATGGATCTCAGTAAGTCTTCTATTTTACAAAAAAGAATTTTTTAAAAAGAAGGTAAATCTTGGTTACCCATGCAGATTGAGAACAAAATGAAGACTACTTAGAAGACTGAATGTTCTTTCAAACACAAAATGAAGAAACAGTTTCACACTTCACTGTTGACCTTTGGTCCTTTCGCTAGGACCAGCCCCAGCACATTCTCTAGCATCCTTCTTTCCAAGCTTCTTCATACATGGCTTGGAAGACACTGACGTCGGTATCATTGACCTTGGCCAAAAATTCTACAATTTTCATTTTGCTGGCTTCAGCATGGGCTCTGGGGCCCCATCGAAATTCGTAGCGTGGAGGATCACTGTTGGGCACCTGGAAATACTCCAGGTATTTTTGCTGCACCAAATCTTTGGTGATGAGCTTCCTGGGCTCCCCAAAGATGAAGTGCCTCTTCCCGTCATAGACACCCATAACATTCAGGAAATCCCAGACCTCCTCCTCAGTGGCTCCATTACCATTCATGTAGATCATACCCAGGAGAGGTATCAGGATACCGTTCTTGGGAAACCCCGTGGTACTCAGATTCTCTTCCTCGGTGGTCTCCAATTTGCTGACAATGACATAGGATGAACCTTTGGAGTCGAGTTCCTTCAGGTCAAGGCCAAAGATCAGCTCTATGTGCTCAGAGGCTTTCCTAAGGATCTCCGGGAATTGCTCCTTGTACCTTTTGTTGATCACCTTTATCATTTCTTTCTTGGAAATGCACTCTTTCATGTTATACTTGCGCAGGAGGAACTGCAACAACTTGGTCACCCTCTGGGTTATAGGATCTCTTTGGGAACTCTCAGTGGTGGGTGTGGCCCCAGAAGAACTTGGATTTTCATTATCTTGACCCTTGGCACCTTCAGCAGCTCTTGTGCATGCAGCATCAGCAGTGGTAGCAGACGAGGCTCTCTGAGGCCCCTGGGGACTTTGAGCAGCAGGGGAGCTCTGAGGAGAACCCCCAAGAGGAGAGGACGGAGGAGACCCTTCCTCCTCTGCTGCAGAGGCCTGAGCACCCTTAACACCTCGGACCTGTTGACGTTTCTCACGGGCACGGAGCTTACTCTTCAGACCTCGAGGCATGATGACTGTCTGGTCAAGGGCAGTAGACAGGAATGTGGGTGGACAGGTGATGTGGACTCACTGGGGAGGAAGGCTGAGGAGGTGTGAGCCCTTCAGCAGGACTATGTTTCCTTTAACAATGGCTGCCTAGGCAGGATTCTTTAGAGGCACTGCCCTAGGAACCCAGATCTCCTGATAAGCCAGGCCTGTGAATCCTGTGAAGGAGTTAAGAGGAGGCTTAAGATGCAGTTGCCAGCCCTTCCTGGGGCTTACTGGGCTGATAGCAGGGAATGGCAGTGGGAGCCCTCAGTACTGAGTTAGTGGGGGATCGTCTCGGTTTACTTTCAGGACCATCAAGTCAACTTCTAACAGGGCCTGGTCCCTGTCCTCTCTGCTACTCTGAACTTGACACCATAAAGCCCTCTGGGACCCACATGGAGGAAGTGAAGGGGCAGCTCAGATACCACTCCTGACACACTGTCACAGTGAGGCTTTCTGTCCTAGATTCTTTGGAGGCCTCAGTCTTCCATCAGGGCCCTCACTTTGGCTGTCCGCTTTGACCAGGTCCCTCACCTTCCTGAGATGTGCTGGGAGGATGTGAGTGCCCAGCCCCCCCCCCAAGTCTAAAACCAGGGGTGAGACTTACAGTCCCCCCCTTATTACTGGAAAGAATCATCTCTCATCATAACTCCTGTTAGGGACCAAGTGTCCTGCCTCTGCTGAATAGGAGTTCCCTGTAGTCCTAAGACTCCATGTTCTTGAGACCACCTACCCTCAGAACAAACGAGAACACCTAAGTCTGACATCTCTGACCTTGGCTTCCTTAGGATAACTGTAGAGGAGGCGCTTTGAGCATCCTCCTCTCTTCTTCCAAGGGTCAGGGGGTGTATCTCAATCTTTCCTCTTAAAGGATTTTTACGTTGAATCCCACCAGGTTATGAAATTCTTCTCTCTGTTAAATTAGGGCTGAAACCAAGGCTCTCATCTCCCTGAAACCCTCCAGGCCAAAGTCATGGGGCACCTGGACTTGGCTGATATGTCCTGGACTCCCAACATCAATGAATGGCTCAGTGCAGCCTTTCCCATTTTTGGTTGAGTGGTCCCCAGTATCTTAAATCATGTTTTCAGCCTAATTGTGTACCATTTCTGGAACACCCCAACCACTACTGACATGAGACTACAGCCCTCAAGTGAAAGATTCCCCGCCCCCTCTCCCGAGACCTGAGAATTAGGGGCCACAATGAGCCCCACCCTGGGAAGGCGAGTTTGAGAATGCTAATGCTGTGAGTTAATGCTCTAGACCACGAGGTCAGTTTGAACCGCAAGGTCAGTGGTTCACACTCACCAGCCGTTCCTCAGAAACCTATGAGTTTTGCTATGAGTTGAACCGACTCGACAGCACTTAACAACAACAACAACGCTGGTGGCCTAGTGGCCTAGTGGGTTCGTTACCCGTAGGGTTGCTAACTGAAAGGTCAGCAGTTCGAAATCACAAGCTGCTCTGTGATTTCGCAGGAGAAAGATGAGGCTTTCTGTTACGCAAAGATTTGCAGCCTAAGACACCCTATGTTATTATTGTTGTTGTGTGCCGCCATTGTGACACATAGCGACTCTGTACAGGGTATTCGAGGTGCAACTGGTGAGCTTGAACCGCCACCTTTGTGGGACCTTGCGGGTTAGTTGGTACCCTCCGCCCTGTTGACGGATCGAGCGATTCCCACCCCTCTCCGAAAATGAAAAGTTGCATACCTCAAACCAGAGTGGCGAAGCTTTCCAGGCACTTCCGCTGCAGAGGACAACGAGCTTAGCAGGAGCGTCACATCCGGCTAATGCGATTGGGGTTCCTCCCACTGCTAAGGCTGTTGCGGGGGGGGGGGGGCGTCTCCGTGGGCGGACGCTAGGGGCAGGGTTTTTAGAACCCCACGGTTTTGGAGTTGGTAGTTCCCCGATGTTCTCGCGAGGTTCTCACCTTGATACCTATCAGGGCTTGGGGTTTTGCCTCTGCTTGTACAGACCTCAGTCATGGGCGAAGAACAAGACCCTCACATCGTGGAGATCATAGAGGGGGGATCAGAGCGGGCTGCTTGGTTACCGCTGCCTGGGACCTCCCAGGATTGCCGACTGAGTCAGTGCTCCAGAAGGAGCCTCTTTAGAGGCTAGTCTGCCCTCCTTAGCTCTCAGGGTTCACACCTTAACAAAACCAGTTAGGGTCAAGACTCAGTCCTCTGTCCAAGTGTACAGGGTCACCTCTTTGAACCTTACCTCCCCGATATCCCAGTCAGAAATGAGGGGGCATCTCAGCCTGTTCCTGGTGCCTCCCAAGTCTGTCCCCAGACTGTGGGGATCCTCAGAGCCCTTGGAGTTCTCACAGAGGCTGCTTTGGGGTCCTGGGTGCTCTTCCTCTGCAGACTTGAATCAGACTCCGGCTGAAACCTCAACCAACCCCTTACATTCCTGAAGAACTCAAGGAAATACAGGTGTGTGTGTGTGTGTGTGTGTGTGTGTAAGTGCCGTGAAGTTGGTTCCAACTCATAGCGACCCGTGTATAAGGATTACAAAGAGCGGCTGCTGGGTTTGAACCCCCAGCCGTGTGGTTCAAACGGCCCTTGAGGTCCAGTGCTTTATTCTGCAGCGCCATACCATATAGGTATTTACTTTTATCAAAAAGACTAAAAGGAGTTGTTGTTATCATGACTAATTACAACTGTCACAATTGTAGAAGTTTTGTAACAGAAACGGGGCAGTAGTGAATCTTCCAGTCTAGAAACAGAGGACCCTAGGACCATCAAGGGAGAAGAGTAGGAGTGGAATGCAGGACCCTATCCAGAGAAGCAGCAACACCAGAGATGGGGTCATGGACAGGGTATGCAGCTGAGGACTAGATTCATGGGAAGTGAGGCACTAAGAGATGGTGGCCAGGAAGCAGACTTGCAGAATGTGCTCTTTGGTGGTTTAGATCATTATATATTCCTGAGTGTTTAAAAAAAGAGAGAGAGCTAAAATGAATAGAGAGAAATACTGTTAACTGATAATACATGGAGGGGATTATAACCATTGTAATTAAACAAAGTCTATGATTTGTTGAATGTAAAACTGATGATCTGCCCTGTAAACGTTCACTCAATCCACAATTTAAAAAAAAGAAGACTAAAGGGATAAAGAGAAACTGACCATTTTTTCTTTCTTTCCCTTCTTTCTTCTTTTCTTTTCTGATTGCAATTTACTGTTGATTTATTTAGCATTTCCAAAGCTATTCCTATTCCAGTGCCATGTCATCGCATTGTGGATCACGCACAAACAAAAACAGTTGAAGGATTTTCAATTTGTTTTACAAAACAGAACACTCTTCCTCTCAAACCTAATTAACAGTAATAAATGTGTAATCCTGGCCATTCATAGATGTGGATTCAAAGTTTAATTATACCTCTTATTCAATGGAATATAATTTGAAAAATATCCAAGGAAAAAGATAACTCTAATAGTTACTAATGTGTAATAGAAACCTAAGAAGATATTCATGAGTTCTCTCCAGCCCTATCTGCCCTTCACTACTTAGAAAGTGGACGAACGTCTTCAAATACAAAATGAATACTCCACCTCAGGCTCCACTGGAGGTGGGAAGAGCTGCTTCATATGGCTGTGGTAGTCTGGTCAGCTTTGGCTGTCTCTCTGGCTCTGTCTCTCTACTTTCTCCTGTTTAAAAATGTCTCTTAGTGGGACTGGAAGACACTGGAGACGTATCATTAAACTTGGCCAGAACCTCCAGAACTTTTCATTGTATTGGTTTCAAGGGAAGCTCGGAGATTTCACGGGAATTCTCAGGATGGAGGATCACTCTTGGTTACCTGTTGCTGCCCCTCTTTCTTTTGTTGTTGTTGTTCTGTGCCATGGAGTTGGTTCCGACTCATAGCGACCCTGTACAGGGTTTCCAAGGCCGTAAATCTTTACGGGAGCAGAAAGCCTCGTCTTTCTCCTGTGGAACAGCTGGTAGTTTCAAACTGCTGACCATGAGATTAGCAGCCTGATTCATAACCACTACGCTACCAGAGCTCCTCCTTTAGATACATCAAATTTTTGTTCATGAGCTTCCTGGGTTCCCAAACATGAAATGTATATTTCCAGATTATACAGTATTTAGCATGTCACATATGTAGCAAGTCGTAGATTTTTCCCTCAATTGTGTGGTTCCACTTAATGAATCTAGGCTGTGGGGTATTACCAGGTAGTCATGATCTTGGGCATGTCCTTGTCATAACTCCACCTCTCATCGTAGGTGAGAACGTTTGTTCACAAGGGCATAGACCTGTTCCATTTCCCTCACGTCAATGCCAAAGATCAACTCCATGTGCTCTGAAGTCATACTGAGGTTCCCAGGTAAGTGGTCTGTGCCGTTTATCTACGACATTCTGTAGCATGTGTGTCTACCATTCTTATGGTCTCTTTGATTTGATTACTGGGTTGTAAGAAACTCACCCAAACCCAATTTCTAGTCTTGAGAGTATCTGAGCAAGTTCGAAGTTTCTGGCAGTCTGTGGGGATGTTCTAAAGTTCTCCCTCTTCTTGACTGTTAGAATCCTCATTTAATTTTCTAGGTGAGATGGATGTGGTGACATGCCAAGGCATGGGTCTGACAACAGGTCTGACAGTGCTGCTCACATACGCAGTGCTGATGCTTCTGACACTGAGCCAGGATGTCTCCTGCTGGTGGCAGGAGGCAGGCTGCCTCAGCTGGGCAGTTAATTTTGGTGACTCTGAAAAAGGTCACCTATATTTGTCTTCTTTGACAGGGGGAGTGCTTTAGGGCCTCGCAGGTCCCCTGTCCTGTCCCACAAGAATCTGCAAGAGAAAGTCAGATGTTCTCTATAGGGTACAGTTAGCCAATTGAGTCCAAGGCTCTTTAGGACTCACAGTAGGGCAGACAGAGTCTATAGGATTCTTTTTGTTTTAAGGAGGTAGTCCCCTCATTCCTTTATCAGGGTCCTCGCCATGGTTCCTGACAGGTCTTAGACACACCTCTGCTGACCTGAGGCCTTTTTCATTGAGATCAATGCCATATCCTCCCTGAGGAGGAAGTGAAAGGATAGAATGCTTCATATAACCACCCCTGTCTGGAGCCTGCAGACAATGTTTCTGCAGATGACACTACAAAGTAGACCTATCTGAGAAAGACAAAGGTAGCGAGTGAATGGAGACCGCAGTCAGAGCAGTTCCCATAGATGCTTATAGTCTCAAGGGGTACAGCTGGAAACGCATCTACTTTTTTCTTTACAGTTCAAGTGCATTTAAATCCCAAAGCAATTTTCTAGAAAAAGTTGTCACAGAAACCCAGCCTTTATCTTGGGAGTTGGATTTATGTGTACAGGTAATTAGAAGTGTGTTGATCTGATCAAGGTACTTCCTTAAATGCTGTGTTTCAAAGCATTATCAAGCACAAGAGAAACAAGATTGTGGCTCAAGATAGCTGACATAAAAAACCTCAGCATCTCACTAATATGTAGAGAGTAAGATTTATTACATCTCTTGGGTAATTTTAGTATTCATTAGTGTCTGTATCTCCTGGTGGAACAAAACTCAGGAATGTCATTAATATATTGTTTTAAGTTATGTTTTAGCTAATTCATAAAGGTACTAAATATTACTATTTCTGAAATTGTGCCTCTAGCATATATTTTAGCAATGTCTCTTCAATAGGCTTTTGATATTTAATATTTCCCTCTATGATATTTGGATATGTATATGGTTTTAAAATCTTATAAAACTGTTCATCAAAAAAATGAAGCAAGAATCTGTGATTTTACTAAAGGGTTTTTCAGTTGAAAAGGAATCCATGGAGTAGCCATTGATAATGGCTAGACAACTTCAAGTTGTATAGGTCTTTGCAACCACACAGCATTCTTTCATTTGTTGTTGTTGTTAAGTACCGTGAAGTTGGTTCCGACTCATAGTGACCCCACACAGGGTTTCTGGGGCTGTAAATCTTTACGGGAGCAGAAAGCCTCATCTTTCTCCCACGGAACGGCTGATAGTTTCGAACTGCTGACTGTGAGATTAGCAGCCCGATTTGTAAGGAAACCCAGAAAAAATACATGAGCCTCACAATCGTGTTTCCATGCATTATCAGTTTTCTTTTAGAGAGTCTTTTTTTATATTTCTTCCAGCTGGCTTTTACATTTTGTAATAGCAGATCTATTAAAAATATGAATGTTTATTGTTTAAAGCAATTGTGGTAGAAAGGTGGGAAATCGTTAAAACATAAGGAAAACCAGCAAAATACTCTTCAGTACTCAGAGACATCCATTACTGCTAAACTATTTTTTATTGTTTGTTATTTTGAAATAAATAACAAATTTGGGGAGACTCTGGGAAAAAAATTCCACTTGAAATACACAAACCATCTAGCCAGCAGTGGCAGATTCCTACTACTTAACTTAGTTCTTTTCAGTTCGCAGATGAATAAAGAAACCCAGCCTCAAGAAAATAATGTTGCTTTTCTTCACCCAAGACTATACTCTGCTTTGATTACTGCAGAGCTTAGCTTAAGCTGTTGATAATAATGTTTCTTAAGCAAACAAACAAAAAAACCCTAGGGAGAAAATCACACCCACCCACAAATTGCATCAGATTTTCAAAGAGCTAGGATAAAGGGAAACACATCAGGATTTGTCAATGATTGACAGAGAACATCTAAGGTAGAATGTCGTTTTTTCTCCAAACTTGTTATAAAGCACTGGACCGCAAGTTTGGTTTCAGTAATAAGGTCGGTAGTTCAAACGCACCAGCCGCTCCTTGGAAACCCTATACAGAGTCACAAGAGTCAGAATTGACTCAATGACACTTAACAACAACAACCATAATAATGCAATGGTCAGGTGGTCTACATATGTTCCATACATACTTGTAATGAGTTGGATTTGATATGACTGAGAAATAGAAGTCTAAATTAAACGCTTTTGATCTAGAAATAGGGCCTTAATATCTGAAGAATATCAGATGTGTATCCAAGTCCAAACTGGTCTCAGAGGTTTCCCTGGCTTTAGGATCTGATTGAAGATGCCATAGATAAACTATTTGGAAAACAAAATGGAGTCCACACTAGGAGCAACTGAAGCAATCTTTCTTTAATTACAGAAACCATTAAATAGTCCAAATCTAGAGCAGTATAAATTGATCAGCAAAATGTACAAGAGATATGGCAATATCGATCAATACTTGGTGACCTGAATTGCAAGGTTGGTTTGAATCGCAAGGTTGGCAGTTCAAGCTTACTAGCTGCTCCTCAGAAACCCTATACAGGGTGTCTATGAGTCAGAACTGATTCCATGGCACGTAACAAACAACAACAACAGTGGTTAAGTGTTCAACTGGTGACCAAAAGATTGGTGGTTCAAATCCTCTAGCTGCTCTGTGGGAGACAAACGTGGCAGTCTGCTTCTGGAAAGATTTACAACTGTGGAAACCTTACAGAATTACTATGAGTCAAAATAGCTTTGATAGCAGTAAGCTGTGTTTGTTTGGGTTAGGTAGCGTAAATGTTTTACCCTAGATTGCTAAATCTAAAGGTTGGTGGTTTGAACCTACACTGTGGTACCGTGGAAGGAAGGCCTGGCAACCACCCATTAAAATTGCAGCTAAGAAAACCTTCTGGAGAAGTTCGACAACCCATGGGGTCACCATGAGGTGGAATTGACTTGACATTAGTGGGTTAGTTTTTGTTGTGGTTGTTATTTTCTGGTCGCACAGTGCAATACAAAGAACTTTGCTAAATTCAGAGCTCAGTCACATGTCTAGTGCACATAGTATGCTTTGAAGAGAATCATACAAAAATGTATGTTTGTGTATATTTTGGAGGAAGTGGGTTGGAGGTAGGAACATTGAAAATGGGAAAACCAGAGGCTACTGGGGAAGTGTTAGATATTGTCTTCAATTCCCCCACTCCCTGCTCCAAAAAAAATAGCTATGGGAAAGCAATAAACAACAGGATTTGCCAGTTCTTAAAAATAAAATAAAATTAAAAAGTGTTTTGCACTCCCAACTGGTAATCACAATCACCTGGAGAATTTATTAAGAATGTGGATTTCCAGGCCCACTGTAACTGCTGAATCAAGAGGAAACTTGAACTCTAGATTTTTAAAAAAAGAAGTCTCAAGTGATTCTGATTAAAAGCCACATTGGGAGCTACATTGTTACCCACACTGATGTCTTGTTGGCACTTCATTAAGAAGTGTTAAACTCTTGAAAATTACGGTTTTCCCAGAAGATTTTTTTTTTTAAGTAATTTCTGTTTAAATTCAAATATACTGATCAGAAGGCCATAGATATCCTGGAACAGCTATTAAAATTTAGGAGCATCATTTCCAACTGCTGAGTTTTCTTTCAATTTTGAACATTTTTTTTAGCTGTGGACATTAAAATGTAGGCCTCAAACTGTCTAAATTGTGTCAGGGTGAATAAAATAAGCGTGGTACAAAATGTTAGCTGAAACCTTGTTAGGAGCTATTAATATTTAGAAATTATGATAGGTAAGAATAAAACTGGTTTTACATCACATAAAATATTCATTTTCCATTCCTTTTAAAAATCTCTCCACCTATTTATTAACTTTCTTCCACTTCAATGCTTATAATTTTCTTTGTAGCCTTTTATACAAAAGTTGAAGGTAGTATCTATAGGTTATGTGTATAGGTTACATTTCAGTTGTTACTCGATTGTTTAATATATATTTTTCGACTCTTTCAACGAATTTCCAAGGGGACGACACAGACTTTTTTTTTTTTTTTTTTTACTTCTTTACTATCTGGGATATTTAAAGTTACTATTTTAAATGCAGTAGACCCTTAATAACATATTCAACAGATTTGAAAAATCATTGCATTTTTTTCAATTGAGTAAAATAGAATTCTGCTATTCAACAGCTACATGTGGCTATTTCAATTTAAATGAATTAAAATGGTATACAAGCGAACATTTGGTTCTTCAGTTGCACTTCCAGTTCAGGTGTTTTGTAGTCACATGTGGCTACCATATTGGGCAGCATAGATGTTGAATCTTTCCATCAACACATATTGGACAGTGCTGATATGGATAAATCCTTCTCCTCCTTCTTACCTTCTCTCCTTCAACCTCCTTGCCGTCTAGATTTTTATCATTTATATATATATATATATATATATATATAATTTGTTGCTGTTGTTAAGTGTTATTGAGTCCATTCTGACTCAGCAACCCTATATAGTGTTTCTGAGGAGCAGATGGTGGGTTTGAACCACCAATCTTATGATTAGCAAGCAGTCCAGTGCTTATCTTACCACACCAGACACACACATACATTCTCTCTCTCTTTGTGTGTGTATATATATATATATATATATATATATATATATATATTTGTTAAGTGCTATCGAGTCGGTTCTGACCCATAGCGACCCTGAACAGGGTTTCCAAGGCTGTAAATCTTTATGGGAGCAGAAAGCCTCATCTTTCTCCCATAGAGCAGCAGGTAGTTTCAAACTGCTATTCTTGCAGTTCACAGCCCAATTCGTAACCACTACGCTACCAGAGCTCCTTTATGTATATATATATATATATATACTTCTGGTGTGGTGCTGTAGATAAGTGCTGGACTGCTAACTGAAAGGTCAGTGGTTCAAACGCAACATCTGTTCCTTGGAAACTCTATATAGAATCGCTGTGAGTTGGAACTGAATCCAAAGCACTTAACAACAACATTATATATATATCTATATATCTGTATATCTATATCTATATATATCGGGGACTTTGAAAGTTTCATGGAAAATTGGAATTGAAAGACAATGTAATTTTCCCACAAACTTTTTGAGAGCCCCTCTTATATTTAAAAATGATTAAAAAATACATATTTTATATGGATCATATACAAAAGGGCTTCAAAGAGTTTGTGGAAAAATGGAATGAAAAGATAATGGAATTCTTCCACAAACATTTTGAAGTGTCCTTGTATTTATATGTAATATAAAGATTTTGTTGTTGTTAGGAGCCATCAAGTTGGTTGAGACTCATAGAGACCTTATGTATAATAAAATGAAACACTGTCCAGTCCTGCACTGTCCTCACAGTTGTTGCTCTATTTGAGCCAATTGTTACAGCCACTGTACCAATCCATTGTTGGGACTCTTCCTCTTTTTTTTCTGACCCTCTGTTTTACCAAGGATGCTGTCTTTCTCCAGGGACTGGTCCCTCCTGATAACATGTCCAATGTACATGAGAAGAAATCTTGCCATCCTCTCTTTTAAAAGGAGCATTCTGGCTGTACTACTACCAAGACAGATTTATGCATCACATATTTATAGTTCATATATAGATAATATGTATACTTGTTTTAATGGTGTTGTTAAGTGCCACTGAGTCAGTTCTGACTCATAGCAACCCTGTATAAGGTTTTTAAGGAATGGCTGGTGAGTTTGAGTCACTGACCTTGTGGTCAAGTGTTTATCCTACAACCCACACCAGGACTTCTCTTATTATGATACATACATATAAATAATGGTAAAGCAATATATGCAAAGAGAGTATGCTGGTCATTTATATTAGAGCTATACTGGTATATAAGAGTTTAATGATCTTTGTCCTCAAGGAGTTAGTGATCTAGCTAATAAGTTATTGTGTGTTCCCATATTACAATACACCACTCATCTATTAATTTGCCATACTGTGGTGGATTGCATGTAGCTGTAATTCTGGAAGCTATGCCACTGGTATTTTGAAAACCAGCAGGGTCACCTACGGTGGACAGGTTTTGACTGAGCTTCCAGCTGAAGACAGATTAGGAAGAAGGAGAGATGGACTACTTCCCAATATTTAGCCACTGAAAGCCTTATGAATAGCAGTAGAACACTGCCAGCACCAGAATATTGACTATTGCAACATGATGAAGAGCACCAGGATATTGTCAAATCTAGTGCTGGAAGATGTGCCCCTCAGTTTGGAAGGCACTCAAAATATGATTGGGGAAGAGCTGCCTCCTCAAAATAGAATTGAACATGATGACGTGAATAGAGTAAAGCCTTTAGGACCTTCATTTGCTGATGGAGTACAACTCAAAATGAAGAGAAGCAGCTGTAAACATCCGTTAATATTTGGAACATGGAATATACAAAGTATGAATACAGGAAAATTGAAAATTGTCAAAAATGAAATGGAACACATAAATATCGATATCCTAGGCATTAGTGAGCTGAAATGGACTGATATTGGCCATTTTGAATCTGACAATCACATGGTTTACTATGTCAGGAATGACAAATTGAAGAGGACTGGTGTCACATTCATCATCAAAAAGAATAGATCAAGATCTGTCTTGAAGTACAATGCTGTCTGTGATTGGACAATATCCATACACCTACAAGGAAGACCAGTTAATACCACTATTATTCAGATTTATGCACCAACCACTAAAGTCAGTGAGGATGATCTTGAAGAATTCTACTAACTTCTTCAGTCTGCTCCTTGGAAGCCAGGATAGCTAGACTTTGTTTCTCATATTTCACACATATTATCAGGAGGGACCCTGGAGAAGGATATTATGTTTGGTAAAGTGGAGGGTTGGAGAAAAAGAGGAGGACTCCCCACGAGATGGATTGGCACCGTGGCAGCAGCAGTGGGCCCAAGCCTTGCAGTGATTGTGAGGTTGGCACAGGACTGGGCAGTGTTTCATTCTGTTTTGCGTAGGGTCGCTATGAGTCATTACCAACTCAATGGCATCTAACAATATATTACAGCGATTCCATAGCAATAAACAATCATGTTGTAAGTCTCCCTTTTACAGATGAGGATACTGAATTACAGAAAACCTTTAACTGATGAATTCTCAGGTTAAACTGTCACACTGACTGGTAACTATTTTGAATATCGCTTCTAGAAAAACTTCTTGTTTAGTTAGAACATGGAACACATGTAATTAAAGTTTTTGTTGTTATGGTTGTTCACACAAACTTTTATCCAAGCATTTATTAAATTAATACTGTTGCTGTTAAATGCCATTGAATTGGTTCCAATTTATTGTGAACCTGTTTCCAAGGTGAATTTAAACTGCTGACCTGTGATTAACAGTCCAGTGCTTATCCTACAGGACTCCAAATTAGTACTATATGCTAGGAAATCATCCAAGTCCTGCTACCAAATGTATAGGCTACTGAGGAAATAGAAACACAGATAATAACAATGCAAAGTATTGAATGTTTTATTGCCATTAAGTACAAGAACAAATGAGTGCATAGAGCTATCTCAAACTGTCTAGGCAATCAGGGAAAGTTTTAATGAGAAGGTGGCACTTGATCTTGGAGAACAATGTACAAAGACGTTTCTAAGAGGAGAGAGAAGCAAAAGTAGAGAGAGAAGAAAGGAAAAACCAAGGCATATTCTGGAACATGCCACAAGCCAAAGAAAGGTCAGTCCACTATGCTGGTTAGAATTTAAAAAAAGAAATGAATCTTTAATCCTGGTTTGCAATTCTGTATTTTAGAAGCATACTTTTTCCTCAGCCATTTCTTTTTAAGAGCAGAATGTCTAGTCTAATTTAAGTAGCTTTCAGCTGCAGCCTTTCCTTTCAGTTGGTCTTACCTTTCCATTCTGATTTCTACTATCTGTGTTCTCCAGTGTACTGTTGATTAACTTCGGGCCTTCAAATGTTGTGCTCTAGACTGTCAGCCAGTTGCACATTTGTTTTTGAAGAATATACTTAGACTTTCTGGCCATGCTGAATCATACTGAAAATCCTTAAAAAATCAGAAACTGGTAACATCACTACCTCTTCCTGGCACTGGGGATACAGTTTGGAGCATCAGAAGCAAACAGCCAAGATTTACAGGAGGCCTGAAAGCTCTTGATTGCATTTGGAATGACAATGCTCTGGACTTGGGACCTAATGGAAAACATTTTGTAGCCTGGTCAACTCTATCCTGTATGTTTCTAAACAGTCTGTACAACATGGACAAGAGGTCCTGTGTCAACTAATGCAACCCGGTATATTGAGAAGTCTCAGCTTCATAGGAGCTAAAGACAAAATGGCTGCTATTTTTCTAATTACTGTCATTTCCCTTGGATTGTTCTTTCCCGTCCAGCAATATAATCTTGGTTATTAACATTTAGTTCCCATTAAAGCCTCCATTTCAAAGGTATTTTCAATCTTATCTCTTTCTTTCATCCTTAGTTCAGGTTTTGAGTGGCAGTTATGAAGGTTGGGTTGGACCCTAAGAGAGAATGTTGTGGGGTCTGCCTTTGAGATACCTCTTTTCTCTTCCTCTCATTTTTTAAAGATGTGTGTTTGTGTGTGTGTGTGTGTGTGTGTGTGTGTGTGTGTGTGAGTGTGGAGAGAGAGAGAGAGCCAACCCTCATGGCACAGTGGGTAAGCACTCAACTGCTAACTGAATGGTCAGCAGCTCAAACCCACAAGCTCTTGGGAGAAAGATGTGGCAGTCAGTTTTTGTAAAGGTTTACAACCTTGTAAACCCTATGGGCAGTTCTAGTCTGTTCTATAGGGTTGTGGTAAATTGGAATCAACCTGACAGTAGTTAATTGGTTTTGATATAAACAAACAAACAAATACAAGCTTGTTGAGTGCTGTCGAGTTGGTATGGGGTTTCAGAGGCTGTAATCCTATAAGGGAGTAAAAACCTCACCTTTTTCCCACAGAGCAGCTGGAGGACTAGAACCATTGACCTTGTGGATATGACCAGTGCTTATGCTTATCTTACAGTGCCACAGTGTTCCATATGTATGTGTGTATATATATATATATAGTTGTTAAGTGCCTTCGTGTCAGTTCCAACTCATTGCAGCCCTGTATAGGGTTACTGAAGAGCGGCTGGTAGGTTTGAACCACTGATCTTGCAGTTAATTGCATTATCCTGCAGCACCACACCATGACTCCTGTGTGTATAAATACAAATATTTATATTTGTGTGTGTGTGTGTATATATATATATATATTTATATAGGTACGAATATATACAACAAAACATGTCAATTCAGCTATTTCTACATATGTTATGATTACACTCTTCATGTTGTGAATCTATTTTTGCCATCTTTTTTCAAATTATTCCAGCACCCTAAGAATCTCAGTGCTTCCTATCCCCCAAACCCCTTCCTCCTACCCCTGGTAACCACTAATATTCTTTGCTATCTATGTATTTATTTCATATGAATGAAATCATAGAGTGTTTGTCCTTTTGTGAGTGACTTATTTCTCTCAACATAAAGTTTTCAAGGTTCATCCCTGTTGTGGCATGCATCAGGGTTTTATTTCTCTTTATGGATGAGTAACATTGCATTGTATGTATGAACCACATTGTGTTTCTCCATTCCTTTATTGCTGGACACTTCAGTGGGTTCCATACGTTGCTTATTGTGAAAAGTGTTCTAATTAACAGTGCTGTTCCTCTCTGTCTTTAAAGCCAAACCATCTCTACAGCTGTTCCTGCTTCTCTGATTAGTATTGGCAGACTAAGGATGCCCTCTGAGTGTTGTTAGGTGCCGTTGGTTCCGACTCATTGCAGTGCTATGCACAACAGAAGAAAATACTGCCAGCTCCTATGCCATCCTCATAATCATTTTAACATGTGAGCCTGTTGTTGCTACCACTGTCTCAACCTATCTCATTGGGGGTCTTCCTCTTTTTCACAGAACCTCCACTTTACCAAGCATGTCAGAAGTATGAGAGATGAAGTCTCTTCATCCTGGCTTCTAAGGAGCATTCTGACTGCACTTCTTCCAAGAAAGATTGTTTGTTTTTGGCAATCCATGGTACTTTCAATATTCATTTCCAACACAAGAATTTAAAGCATCTGTTTTTCTGTGGTCTTCCGTACTTATTGTCCAACTTGCACATGCATTTGAGTCTATTGAAAGTACCGTGGCTTAGATCAGTCACACCTTTATCATCAAACTGATTTCTTTGCTCTTTAGAACACTGAAAAGAGGTCTTGTGCAGCAGATTTGCCTAATGCAATATGTTGTTTGACTGCTGCTTCCATGAGTGTTGATTGTGGATCCAAGCAAAATGAAGTCTTTAACAGCTTCAATCTCTTCTCCATTTGTTACTGTTGCTGTTAAATGCTGTTCAGTCGGTTCTGACTCATAGCGACCATGTATAGGGTTCCCAGGGAGCAGCTGGTGGGTTTGAACTGCCGATCTTGTGGTTCGAAATCCAGTGCTGATCCTACAGTGCCACACCAGGAGTCTCCATTTATTATGATGTTATTTATTAGTCCATTTGTGAGGAGTTTTATTTTCTTTACACTGAAGCGTAATCCATACTGAACTCTGTAGGTGTTGATCTTCATCAGTAAGTACTCTAAGTCCTTTTAGCTTGCAACAAGCAAGGCTGTATCATCTGTATAGCACAGGTTAATGAGTCTTCCTCCAACCCCTGTGCGTGGCAGTACTCAAATACTAGTCCTCTCGCTGGACAAACGTGTAGGTTCTTTGCGTGGCCCTGAGGATGATCTCTGTTATGCTTTCCCTTACATGGGAGGTCCCACTTTGATTTGACTTATGTTTCCTTCAACTTTTCCATCAACAGGATATCCTCTTGCTGCTAAAGTAGCCTTATTTGGCAGCCTGTGCCCTTGAGTGGGTTATGGGCAAAATTGCAGTCACCAGGTAGTCTGGGCAGTGGCTACTGTAAACGCACACATTTTTCTCACACCAAAAGGTGAAAATTCATATTACTGCCGTCCTCTGTCTCCAGCCACTGGTCTCGGTGAACTTTATTCTCCCTGCTCAGATAAACACAGAAATGAAATCCCAAACTGGGCCTAAGATTTTGATTTATGGCAGAAGAGGAAGCTATTGTTAAGTGCTGTTGAGTTGGTTCCAAGGAGCAGCTGGTGAGTTTGAAATACTAACCTTGTGGCTAGCAGTCAAGTGGTTATCTTACAGCACCATGTCAGTACCCTTGGAAATGAATAAGACTCCTTAAAACAAGTACTATTGTGAAATCATTTATATAAATATTGTCTAATTCTCTAATTCTTAAATCATTGTTCAACTTCCTCAGGCTGAATCATTTACTTCATTCATTCAACACATACTTATTGAGTCCCTGAATTGTGCATCGAAGGGATATCAATAGAAATAGACACGATATTGTCCCTGCCCTCAAGATAGGAGTTCCAGTATAGCTAAGGGGAGCTAAAAGAAATCTTTCAGTAAATATTTCTAAATATTAAATATTAGAATAAACATTTCTAACATTAAGATCAAACAGGAGAGGTAACAAACTATTATGAGAATTCAAAAAGGATTAAATAATTTTATTTTGACTCACCCAGGAGAGATTTCCTGGAGGGACAAGGCTTTTGAGATGGGGAGGGTTTGTATATTCAGAGAAAATCTTAAAACATTTTAAAAGGCACAGAAATTAAAAATGGTCAGGGAAAAGAAATATTTCTCAAAACTTGCTTAACATCCATTCTTGATGTTAAGGAAAGATTAAAAGAAGTAGGCAGGAAAAGAAGATGGGAATGGATAATAAAAAACTAATAAGCAGTTGGATTTCTTTACCTCTGAGCAGATCCATGTAGCTCTCTGTGCATAGTGGGCACTGATAAAGATGTCTCAGCAGCCTGGCTGATGAATCCCAGTTATGCACAATCTCTCCTTCTTTCCTAGTAAATTAACAGATATTAAGATGAATTGTTTGGAAAAGCAGGCTTACATTTTACTGACTTTTTCCTAATGAACTAACTCTTCACTAGGTATCTCTAGCCACCATGAAAAATGCAAAGAATTAAAACACATAATTTCACCTCATAAAGAGCTTAAATTTTCTTTTCCTTTCGTTTTGTCCTTACCTAGACAGTAAAATAAATATCACCAATCAGTGTAATTCTGTAATATTTCATTATTCATCCTATGCCCCTGTTATTGTTCTCACTACTGCCATTGAGCAAAGGCTAACTTGAGTAGTAAATACTGTAACAGACCTCCAGAATGTCATTGTTCTGGTGCTATTTTAGCATTAAGAATCAAAATTGATAGTTTCCATTTTTAACTGACATATGAATTTTCCTTGTATTTGTAGTGCCCTTATGGCACATCTGTTAAGCTCTCAGCTGCTAATCAAAAGGTTGGCAGTTCATACCCACCCAGTGGCTCTGCAACTTATAAAGATTATAGCCTAGAAAACCTGACGGGGCAATTCTACTCTGTCACACAGGGCCACACAACAACGCTTACCAAGTATATTTGTATGCCTTCCATAGATTTGCACCATGAACTGCCAGTCAGATGGCTGTTTCCATTTCGGAAATGAAGACAAATTAGGTATAGGAAACTAGATAAAGCAAAGCCTCATTTATTATATGGACTCTACCTTTAGCAAGGTCTTTTAGTCATCATTCCAGTTTAATTGGTCTAACCTTTCCTGTTGCTTATCTTGAGCAAAGTACATTTGAATGTAGGATAGAGATACCTGCTTGAACAGACTGGCACCACATCCATTTAAATAATATACAGGCTGCCTGTAGATGTCACTATACCCCTATAATTCTTCTGAGTGACAACCCTCCCACTTCACCCAGTCTGAGTTACAGGAACGAATGTTTCGTGGGACGTTGAATTTCTGTTTCCTAAGTAGACAATTGAAAGGCAAGATTTCCCAGAATATAAAGTTGCAAATCAGGCAGCAATTTAAATACATGCATGCATACACACAAACATACATAAAGACCAGAGGAGTACTTTTAAAGGTAATTCTGTTTCCCACCTTCATTTCATTAGTCAATTGGATTACCTTTCCCGTTAGTTAAAAAAAAGATCTAAGTTAGAATGCTGCTGTGCCTCTCTTAGCTCCGCTTCCCTTTTTTCTTTGTAAGTGATCTGTAAAATGCATAGCCAAATAACCAAAATCATGTTTCAACAAATGTTTTATTATAGGATCTTCAACGAATTGAATAAAACAGACATCTTGCTTTTGCTTTGTGGTTTGTTGTTGTTGTTGTTGTTGTTTTGTTTTGTTTTCAAGGGAGTTGAAAACGGTGCTTTTATGCATGAATTAGTGGCAGAAGAAATATAGACCAGTATGTCTGGTTTTAAGAATAGGTTCTTTCTTCAGCAGTCTTTCACCTAAAAATTAGAGTTGACAAAAGACCTAAAACTAGGCATGAATGATTCGTTGTCTTCTTTCCGTCCATTTTTGTGACGTAGTAGTTAACAGCACAGGATGGGATGCTGTATGAAACATTCATGATAGCACGATAGGAATTTCAGGGAAGCTAAGAGCTTAACTACAATGTCTGAAGGACAATATAGATGGTGAAAGAACAGGAACTCACCAAACATGGGTGCTAAGGTTTTTGCATTTTCCTCTTTGCACTGAGTTACAAAATTCTGAGCCCAGGAGCACATTGCACAACCAGGACGCTTTCATTAATTTTAGCCTAAAGAAAATCCAGTTACTGTCAAGTTGTCAAGTTGATTCCAACTCATGGTGAACCCGTGTGTGTCAGAGTAGAATTGTGCTTCATAGAATTTTTAATGGGTGCTTTTTCAGAAGTAGATCGTCAGACCTTTCTACTGAGGTGCTTGTAGGTAGATTTGAACCTCCAGTCTTACAGTTAGCAGCCAAGTGCATTAACTACTTGCACCACCCAGGGGCTCAATTTGGGCCTAGATATCTCTTTCTCACAGCTTGAGGCTTCTAGGGGGGAAGGGAAGGACACTTGGGTGACCTTACAAGGCCTCCAAAGTAATCCTCAGCCTAAATGCAAAAGAAAGATTTCCCCTAATGAGAGAAACAGCCAGAGCTAAGGCAGTAAATGATCTTAGCTTTTCAAAGGCAAAGGGAGTCCCAGTTAATTAAAATCATTTTTCTGGTAGTAAAGTGTGTGTCTAGGTTATCCTCTGATTGATGCTGATTGCTCAAAAACACTTCCCTAGATCAACAGGGGTGTTAGGGAGTCATATCCTTGTATACATAGGTCCAGAGGGAGGAAAAATAAATGTCTTATAGCTGGAAGGACTGCGAGTGAAAAAGTAAGACAATAAAAATAAGGAAAGCAAGATGTATAGAATGGAAAAGTCTGAAATAAACTCTAGCTAGTATGGGTTTGGGCAGAACTCAATAATAACAAGGCATAATTGAGGCTAGGAGCTCTTGTTAGTTGCCATCAAGTCACTTCTGACTCATGGTGACCCCATGTGTACATAGGGTTTTTCCAGACTGTGAACTTTCAGAAGCGGACCATGAGGCTTGTCTTCCAAGACTCTTCTAGTGGGTTACAACCACCAACCTTTTGCCTAGTAATCGAACACTTAGCTGTGTATAACACCCAAGGACTCCAAAAAACCAAACCAATAGCCTTTGAGTTGATTTCTCTGGTAGCGTAGTGGTTACGAATCGGGCTGCAAACCGGAAGGTCAGCAGTTCGAAACTACCAGCTGCTCCGTGGGAGAAAGATGAGGCGATCTGCTCCCGTAAAGATTTACAGCCTCGGAAACCCTATTCAGGGTCGCTATGGGTCGAAACCGACTCGACGGCACTTAACAACATGTGTTATAAAGTAAAAGTGCTCCATTGGGTTTTCTTGACTAATCTTTGTGGAAGCAGATGGCCAGGCTTTACTTTTTTTTTTTTTTTTAAATGGCATGAAACATTGTTTATTATGCAAAATCAAAAGAAAAACCAAGGTTGTAAAAATAAGTTGTTAAATGCTGTCAAGTTGGTTCCGACTAATAGCCACCCTGTATAGAGTTTCCGAGGAGCTGCTGGTGGGCTTGACCCACCAACCCTGTGGTTATCCTATAGCATCACGCCAGTACTCCTGTAGACATATTTTGTGTATATGTATATGCATATGCTTACATGTGCATATATCCTGGGAGTGTATAAACTAAAGAATTTATTGCAATTTTAATTTTTTTCTTTTAAACTCAGAAAAAAAAATGTTATTTAAACTTTTTCTTTGTGCAGTCATGCCCAGAATTTCATTTATAAATACCATTGACATCAATTATATATTTTTAAATAATGCATTTTATTGTTGAGAATAGACTCCTGGTATGACTCTGTAGAATCAGTACTGTATTGTGAACCACAAGGTAGGCTGTTCAAACCCACCAGCCGCTCCTCGGAAACCCTACACAGGGTTGCCATGAGTCGGACCCAATTCGATGGCACTCAACAACATTGTTGCGAACATACACAGCAGAACATAACCAATTCAACAATTTCTGCATGTCCAATTCAGTGACATTGACTATGTTAATTGAGTTGTGCAATCACTCTTGCCTTCTTTATTGGGGTTGCTATTCCCTTTACATAAAATCATTGTCCCCTAAGGTTCCTATAAAATCTTCTGAATTGTCCATTAGATTCTTCATAGATAGTTCTTAAAAGAGCGCAGTGCAAAAGGCAGGTATTGTTTGCTAATTATGCTAAACTATTGAATGGTTTTAAGATGGCTTCAGGGGATATATTTGGTTTAAGGTTTAAAGATCTTATCAGGGCAATAGTTTCTGGGGCTCAACCAGCCTCCAAGGCTCCAGGAAGCCTGG
>NW_006408536.1:815731-821129 GCF_000296735.1 Chrysochloris asiatica
ACTAGAAAGCAATAGATTTCTTGCTTCTGCCACAGATTCCCCCAGCTGTGAGCCTTCCAAACTTCTAAGTATTCCTTTATATGCGGTTCAGAGTTCTGGGACCAGCCCCTGAACCTGCTTGGTCAGGTATTCTGTGTTGTTGTTGGCAGAGCTCTCTGCTATACGTCCACCTGATTGCCATCTTGTTTGTTGTCCATCCCAGGCTTTACTTTTGAGACAAATATGGGTAGACTTGAACTGTCAACCTTTTGGTCAGTAGTATAGTGCCTAACCATTTGTACCCACCCAGTAATAGACACTGCCAGCACTATTAAAACCTTGCATTGTAACTGTTTTGAAGCATGCTTCATTTTCCTTCCTAGTAACTTTTTAGAGGGCTAAACGAAATTCTCATCTGATGCCTAGTAAATTCTCAAGAAGCCTTTGCTGATTAATGAAAACAGAAGCTATACCATGGTAAAAAGAAATTGGATTTGGGTAGTTATTGGACTGTGATAATGAAAAAGTAGAATGCTAAGATGGTGTGAAGATCTTGATTTGAAGATTTTGAAAAAGTTGGTGCTGTTATTAGATATTGGGAATGGAGGAGTGAGATTCAGTCTGTAAACAAGAGAGTCATTTCCTTTGAGGGCATATGAAACTGGTCTGTATTTTGTGGGGGAATTTATAATAAACTGAGCTTAAATCTGAGTGATTGGAAGGAAAGGGACTAGAGATGTAGGTGTGCAATTCCAGGGGACAGGAGACATTTCAAGCTTCAGAGAGGATAAGTCCCCTGAGGAATTGTGTATATAATAGTATGTGTGTTAAGAAGGTCAAGAAGAAATATTTTGGGATGTTTGAAGTCAGTAAATGAGGGAAAAAAGAAGAATCAGAGCCAGCTGAAGAGAGAATGGTGTTATGATATCTGAGACCAATAGTCAAAAAGGGCACCATGCTATAAGAATGAACAATATATCCAAGAGTAAAGGCATTTCGATAAGATAAATTTTAAACAAAACATACAACAAAAACCTAAATTTTGTCAAGAGATCCTTAGTCACCTAAGAGATACATTAGATTTTTGACAGTTCAGCAAGGAATTGGCAGGGTAGACAGGATAAGTATTAAAGAGGTGGAAACCATGTATATAGGTAAAGGTTGTAAAAGAAGAAAGAGATTTGAACAGGTTTATTATGTAATGTCAAGTTGTATGGAATCTTAATTTTTTTCACTATGCCTTTTCCATGGATTACTGCTCTTTGGTATTTGACAAGAAATTATTAATAAGAAGAACTGATGATAGGCTATCTTCATCTGTGAATAGCTGAGAGAAGCAAGGATATAGCTTTAAAGACATTCATGAGTTTTGCATCAAAACAAAATACATTTAGATAGTCTAAAAGTTTTTATCTCTCTTTTGTCGGGAGGCTTTTGAAAGCTGCGCTCCATCCAGAGGAAACTGCACACACGCACACAGGAGTTTACCTGAAATTATATAGCTGATTCCCAGATCCCTTCCATAAATCTCAGTGTAACCAGTTGCCATCAAATTGATTCTGACTTGTGTGCCCCATAGGGTTTTCAATGACTAATTTTTTGGAAGTAGATTGCCAGGCCTCTCTTCTGAGGTACCTCTGGGGGGACTTGAATCTCTAACAGTTTAGTATGGTTAACTGTTTGTAGAATATGTAATTTAGCCCTACTATGCTAATTCATCTAAGGAGCTCTGGTAGCGTAGTGATTATGAATCGGGCTGCGAACCGCAAGGTCAGCAGTTCGACACTACCAGCTGTTCCACGGGCAAAAGATGAAGCTTTCTGCTTCTGTAAAGATTTACAGCCTCGGAAACCCTGTACAGGGTCGCTGTGAGTCGGAACCGACTCCGCGGCACATCACAACAACAACATGCTAATTGACTTGACTCTTTTTTCCCCGTTTATTTTGTTGTTGCAGAGGATATGCACACACCAATTAAACAAGTATAATTTAGTGATGCTGATGACATTCTTTGAGTTGTATAACCATTCTCATCCTCTTTTCTGAGGTGTTCTTCCCCCAGTAACATAAACTTACCCATTCGATGCCATATAGATAGCTCTTTAAAAAGATAAGTGCAAAACTTTTTTTTACTAGCTAAGCTAAACAGTTGCTTAATTTTAAGAAGACTTCAGGGGATCATTTTGGTTTAAGATTTAAAGATGATCTAAAGACCATAGGGAGTCCTGGAATGGCACTGTAGGATCAGTACTGGACTGCCAAACAAAAGGTTGGTGGTTCAAACCCATCAGTCACTATGCGTCAGAACTGACTCCACTGTACTTACCAACAACATGGACAATAGTGTCAGGGATTCATCCACCTTCCATGGCTCCAGAAAATCTGGAGTCCATGAAAATTTGAAATTCTGTTTTGAATTTGATAAGAATTTGTCTATGAAATCTTGGATCAAAATATCCAGTAATGGTAGCCAGGCATCATCCAATTCTTATGGTCTCATGGCAAAGGAGGAAGCTGAGTCAAATAGCCACACGTTCATTGAGTCAAATAGCCACACATTTAATATCCTCTTCCTATTCCTGACTCTCCTTCCTCCTCTGTTGCTCCAGGTGAATAATGATCAATTGTTGTGCTTTGAATGTCCACATGCAGGCTTTTAGAACCTTAGGCATCACACAATGAACTGGGAAGTAGAAGAGAAGTACTAAAACTATTAAGCCAATTAACTGGGATGTCCCATGAAACCATGACCCTAAACCTCCAAGCCCCAATTCCTCTGGTCTTGGGTCATTAGTGTCTAATACATCAAATCTGTTCATGAGATGATCGCTAAATTCAGGTGGGGTATACTCAAGGTCATATTTCGGCTCTCACGGACTTATTTTAATTTTCTTCTGCATCAGCCTTAATTTGCATATGAGCAATTGATGGTCTATTCACAGTCAGCCCCTGACCTTGTTTTGACCTATGATATTACATTCCTCCTTTGTCTCTTCCCACAGATGTAGTCAGTTTGATTCCTGTGTATTCTATCTGGTAAGGCACACGTATGTAGTAGCCATTTATGCTGTTAAAAAACGGTATTCGCAATGTATAAATCATTGGTGTTAAAAAATTCTATCAGGCAATCTTCATTATTAGTTCTATCATCAAGGCCATATTTTCAAATTCCTCTTTGTTTCCAACTTTCACATTTCAATCAAGAGTAATTATCAAAGCATCTTGTTTGCATGTTTGATCAATTTCAGACGGAAGAAGTTGGTAGAATTCTTTAATTTCATCATCTTTAGCTTTAGTGGTTGGCGCTTATTTTTGAATAATGATATTCACTGGTCTTCCTTGTAGGGGTATATCATAGACAGCACTGTACTTCAAGACAAATTTTGCGATGCTTTTTTTGACTGTGAATGCAATGCCATTCCTCTTTAGTTTGTTATTCCTGGCATAGTAAACCATATGATTGTCTGATTAAAAATTGTCAGCACCAGTCCATTCCAGCTTACTAATGCCTAGGATATTGATTTTTATGTGTTCCATTTAATATTTGAGGACTTTCAGTTTTCCTGGTATCCTGGTGTGGTTCATAAAGGTAAGCTCTTGGCCTCAAGGTCAGTTTGAGCTGCATGGTCAGTGGTTCTGACTCTCTGGCTGCTCCTCAGAAACCCAATACAGGGTCGCTATGAGTTGAAATTGGCTTGACCAGCACTTGACAACAACAATTTTCCTAGATTCATACTTTGTACATTCCATGATCTGATAATAAACAAATGTTCTCAGATGTTTCTTTTCATTATGAGTTGTTCCCCACCAGCAGATGAAGGTCCCAAAAGTTTTGCTACATGCACATCATTAAGGTCAACTACTTCGAAGAGGCAGCTCTTTCCTAGTTGTATTTTGAGTGCATTCCAACTTGAGCACCTCATCTTTAGGTGCTATATAAGGCAATGCTCTGCCACTATTCATAAAGTTTTCAGTGGATAACCATTCTGGAGTGGTCTGCCTCTCCTTCTTCCTAGTTTACCTTAGTCTAGAAACTCTGCTAAAACCTGTCCACCATGGGTAACTCTGCTGACATTTAATATCCAAATGGCATAGTTCCCAGCACTGCCACAACATACAGGCCACCACAGTATGACAAATGGATTGACGAGTCGTTTTCAGCAAGTAAAATTTTTTTGAAGAAAAATGTAATGCCAGAAATTCAAGCTGGATTCAGAAGAGTACATGAAAGGAAGGACGTCAATGCTGATGTCAGGTCGATCTTGGTTGAATGCAGGAGAATACCAGAAAAATGTTTATATATGCTTTATTGACTATGCTAAGGCATTTGACTGTGTGGATCATTCATAACAAACGATGGATAGCATTGGGAAGAATGGGAATCCTAGAACAACTAATTGTGCTCACAAGGAACCTGCACATAGACCAAGAAGCACTTGTTAAAACAGCAAAGGGCGTATTGAATGGTTCAAAATCTGGAAAGGTGCATGCTGGGATTGTGTCCTTTCACCATACTTATTCTATCTGTATGCTGAGCAAATAATCCGAGAAGCCGGATTATGTGAAGAAGAATTTGGCATCTGAATTGGAGGAAGATTAGTTATAACCTGCAATACGCAGATCACACTACCTTGCTTGCTGGAAACAAAGAGCACTTTAAATACTTACTGATAAAGATCAAAGACTCCGGCATTCAGTATGGTTTGCACTTCAATCTAAAGAAAACAAAAATCCAAGCAACTGGACCAACAAAGAACATGATAAATGGAGAAAAAATGAAGTTGTCTAAGACTTCATTTTGCTTGGATCCCCAATCAACACTCCTGTAAGCAGCAGCCAAGAAATCAAATGACATATTGCATTAGGCAAATCTGCTGCAAAAGACCACTTTAAAGTGTTAAAGAACAAAGTTACCAAGCTATGGTATTTTCAATTGCCTCATGTGGACGTGAAAGTTGGACAATGAAGGAAGACCATAGAAGAATTTGATACATTTGTGTAATGGTGTTGGTGGAGAATACTGAAAGTATCATGAACTGCCAGAAAAACAAAAAAAATTTGTCTTGAAAGAAGTATAGCCAGAAGTAAGGATTATGAGACTTCATCTCTCATGCTTCGGTGATGTTGCCAGTAGGGACCAGTCCCTGGAGAAGGATATCATGTTTGGTAAAGTGGAGGGTCAGTGAAAAAGAGGAAGATCCTCAACAAGATGGATTGACGCAGTGGCAGCAACAATGTGCTCAAATATTAAAACAATTGTGAGGATGGCTCAGGACTGGACAGTGTTTCATTCTAATATGCATAGAGTCACTCTGAATCGGAACCAATGGGTGGCCCCTAACAGCAACAAACCTCCAAATCAAGGAAGCAAAACCCCATGAATAATGTTAGGTTGTATATAAACAACCTTATAACAACT
>NW_006408536.1:826641-831387 GCF_000296735.1 Chrysochloris asiatica
AAGACCCCAACAAGATGGATTGGCCAAGTTGCAGCATCGATGGACTCAAGCTTGGCAACAGTAGTGAGGTTGGCCCAAGATCGGACAGTGTTTTGTTCTGCTGTGCATAAGGTTGCCATGGGTCGGTACCACCTTGATGGCACCTAACAACAACAACAACAACAATGTACCATCAGTTAACAGTATTTCTCTGTATTCACTTTAGCTCTTTTTTCTTTTTTTTTAAATACTCAAGCATATATAATAATTTACACCACCAAAGGGCACAATCTGCAAGTCTGCCTCTGGCTGCCAGCTCTTAGTCCCTCTGTTTCCATGAATCTAGAGTCCTCAGCTTCTCCCTCTCTCCATGTCCCATCTCTTCCTCTATCTCTGGTATCACTGCTTCTCTGGATAAGGTTCTCGCATTCTGCTTGTGCTCTTCTCCCTTGATGGTCTTAGGGTCCTCTGTTTCTGGACGGTAATATTAACTTTTGCATGAGGTCAAGCTGCCAGTAGACAACCACTAAAATCACACCATGCCCTGCTACTCTCCACTGTTGTAATTGTTAAGTTTTGTCAAGTCCGTTTTGATTCATATTAACCCTGTGTACTGTTTCCAAGGAGTGACTGGTAGGTTTGAAGTGCCGACCTTGTGGTTAGCAGTCAGTGTTTATCCTACAGCACCGCACCAGGACTCCATAATTGCTTTCAAAAGACTGAAGCAACAGACATCTAATGATACTACAAGGACAGCAAATAATAAACTCCTGAATGATTTTTTTTTTAACATTACTAGAATTGACTATTGCATGTTTAACAAGCCATTTTTTGGAGTTCTTTCTAATCCATTTTACAGTTATGTTTTGGAATGTCAATTATATTTTGTCGTTGCTTCTAAGGAGCGTTGGCATGATGGGTGGAGTCAGATATTTCAGATTTGTAAAATCTGGAGTTTACGATAAGAAAATAAAATCAGGATCAGAAAAGGATTAGATGATCCTTTTCAACCTCACTTGGTATTTCAAATTTTAGCTAGGCAGTATGTGATTCATAGTAACTTAAAATATAAGTTTCTAGGTAAAGACTCCATGGTGGTGGTAGCTGTGTGCCATAAAGTCGGTTCCAACTCATAGCGACCCTGTACAGGGTTTCCAAGGCTGTAAATCTTTACAGGAGCAGAACGCCTCATCTTTCTCCTGCAGAACAGCTGGTAGTTTCGAATTTCTGACCTTGCGGTTCACAACCCGATTCATAACCACTACGCTACCAGAGCTCCTTTGTGCTACCGAAGACTCCATACTTGCTTCAAATCATTGATTTATTGATTAACTTGAATAGTAGTTAGCAACTCTTTATTGAGAACTAGGTTGGCGCCGTAGGATAAGCCCTGGACTGCTAACCTCAAGGTTGGTGGTTCAAACCCACCAGCTACTCTTTGGAAACCCTATACAGTATCACTGTGAATCAAAACTAACTTGACAGCATTTAACAACAGTTATGTGCCTAACATGATTCATACTTTGGATACAAACATACCCAGATCAAAATCCTATCTTCAGGAAGCTCAGAATCCATTCAAGGAGTAGGTACGTCTAGAAACAATAGGAATATCTGATGAATTCTAAGTCATTAAGAGGGAAACTCTTAACTATGCCTAGGTGAGTTGAGCTCGGACAAGATCAATCACAAGGTCATTGGTTAAATAGAGTAAGGTATACATTTAAGAAAAAGTTGTTGCCAATCTTTGGTATTACCTCTTGTCCTTGCTTTTTTTAAAGCACTTTTAGCATTGTATCAGACTTCTGGTGTGGCATTAGAGGATCAGCACTGAACTGTGAACCACAAGGTCAGAAGTTCAAACCGACCAGCTGCTCCTCAGAAACCCTATGTAGGGTCATTATGAGTCAGAACTGACTCAATGGCACTTAACAACACTAAGCTTTGGATGACAGCTATTTCTTTTTGTCTATCCTCCTAAATCTATCCTTTTACATGAATCCTTAAGGATAGTTCAGGTTTTTGCATCAGCTTTTATACCCAGGACCTACCACAGTAGTAGCAATTCAATAAGTATCTTAGAATAAATGACCAAAAAATTAAAGAGTAAGAGAGAAATTCTCATTTATGCTGTAATTATTATCTATCAAGTGATTGCTCTAAGTATGGATGACCACTTCTGACTTTGGAGTCTGGACTCAAGCAAAAGTTTCATACAAGACTTGTCTTGTTAGTGTGTTCAAATTACAAAATAAATACACTTACACCATGGAATAGCTCCTTTCCTTCTATCCTATCAGGGGCCATCTATGATTTTTAATAGAGAAGATGATATGGTAGGAACATATTACTGAATTCTGCATACTATCTACAGATTTTTTTTGTTTTTTGTTTTTTACTTTGAATACATTACATGTGAAAATAAGAATGATGAATTTGGACATCAGTTTTTCAATTCTGAAAGTGTCTGACAATTAGAATGTTCTCTTTTTAAGCTGGATTCCAACTGTGAAACAGAAGGTATGGGTGACAGATTTGGTTACTCAGAGATACTGAGAATGCAACTCCACAAGGAATGGCAGGAACTTCGAAGGAGACAGACCTTTTTATTTTTGTTCGAAGGGGCAAAGGCAATTCTTGGTTTTTGTTTGTTTGTTTGTTTGATTTAGTAGGCCCATTGGAGTGAAATGATCACTAAAAATTAGGCAAAAGCATTGGTCCATGAGTGTCTTCAAACAAGAGACTAGAAAGTGGCCATCTGGGTGTCTGAGACTAGAAGGGTCAGAAGGAAGCCAGACTTGCAAGATGTTGGGTTACCCTGTGTAAACTGTTACAGATTAGAAGAGGCAGCTGTTGTTTTTGTTGTTGTTTAGTGCCATCAAGTTGGTTCCAACCCATAGCAACCCTGTATAGGATTTCCAGGGAGTGACTGTTGAGCTTGAACCACTGACCTTGCAGTTCAAACTAACTTTGCAGTTCAGCACATTAACCCACAGCACTGCAGTAGTCACCATGAAATCAGCCAGAGATGGAAGAGATGACGGTGGAGTTAGAGAGCAGCTGTGGCAAAGTGCATACCCAAGGGTTGTGGTACTCTCTGGCAATGGCTGCAGGCCATAGCAGTTGCATCAGCAGCAACAACAGGAATGCCAACTATCAAAGCCTCCTGAAACATTGTTCTAAACTGTGTATAAAAGTCACTGATTACTGCCATCAATTGAATGCTATTTACTATATAGCAAGGGACTTGAAGGTCAACCACTCTTGACACTGAACCAGGAACCAGAAGTGATAGGGAGATGTAGGGAGAGCTGGGAATAAACCATTAAAATAGTAAGGGTTAAAGCATGCAAGCAAGAAGGCAATGGGATGACATATACAAAATCATGAAAAAAAAAAAAAAATCGCCAACCAATAGTATATATCCAGTAAAATTGGCCCATAAATTCAATGGTGAAATTAGGACCTTTCTACATAAACAGAAATTAAAGGAATTTTTAGAACCAGACCATTCTTTTAGATATATTAAATGGAGTCCATGGGACAGTTCATCAACAACAGACAATAACCAGAGATAAGGACACAAGACAACATCAGCCAGATCCCAACCCAGATAAAGAATTCCCTTGATACTAATCTGCTAGGGTAGCAATCAAAAAAAAAGAATGAAGAAAGGCTAAGATTATTTGAAACACCAGCAAGAGGAACAAGTTATGTGTGCTTGAAATTCCAGAAGAGGAAGGGACAAAAAAAAAAGCACTGAGAAAATTGTGGAAGATATGCTGGAAAAAAACCCCTAGTCTCTTGAAAGATAAGAAGACATTCATTTAAGAAGCTCAACAAACACCAAAAAGGATAGACCCCAAAGGAAAATAACCAAGATATATGATAATCAAAGTTTCTAAAACTAAAGACAAAGATAGAATCCAGAAAGCACTTTAAGAAAATGAAAAGTCCTATAAACAGAGAACCAATAAGACTAAACTCTGATTTATTGGAAGAAAAAATACAGGCAAAAAGGCAATGGAATGACATATCTAAAAACTTGAAATAAAAATATTGCCAACCAAGAAATATATATCCAGGAAAAATCGTCCCTCAAATATTTTGGCAAAATTAGGAAATTTCCATATAAACAGAAATTAAGGGAATTTATAGAACTCAACCAACCTTAAAAGAAAAGCTAAAGGGAGTATTTTGTACAGAGAACCAACAACAGCAGACAGCAAAGACACACAATAATGCGCAGAAATGAACCCAAATGTAGATGTATTGAAAATAAAATAAACCTATAGACAATAGAGAACCAAGGGCCCCCATTTGTAAATGATGACAACTACAAAGCAAAAGGGAATAAATAGTGTAGGTAGAGAACTTGCAAATGGAGATGAAGTCAAGACAATATCAAGATAGAACATACTGTTTGAAATTTGGTAAGCTTACTGACATCAAGTCGATTCTGTTCATAGCAGTCTTATAGGACAGAATACAACTGCTCCATAGGATTTCAAAAGCTGTCAGTCTTTACAGAAACTGACTACATTTTCTTTCTCCCATGGAGTGGCTCGTGAGTTTGAACCGCTCACATTTTGGTTAGCAGTTCAATGTCTAACCCACTGTACCACCAGGGATCCTTTTAAATTGGGGAAGATAATAAGTTACAAGATAGCCCCAAAGAAAATTAATAAACCTCACCAAAATAAGAAAAGCATAAAGATTCAGTAAATACTAAACAGCAATGAAGGAAATGATAAGAGAACCCATATA
>NW_006408536.1:831487-834034 GCF_000296735.1 Chrysochloris asiatica
GCTGTGCAACTCTAACCCTTAATGCAGTTTTCCCAGCACCATTAAGCCCCCTTCTCCCTTCCTTCCCACTCGTGGTATCAACTAATAAACTTTGGTCTGTGTACATTAGCACTTTCTTAATATTTTTATATAATTGAGGACATATAACATTTGTCCTTTTGTGATTGATTTGTTTCACTCAGCAGAATGTCTTCAAGCTCCATCCATATTGTAGCATTTCTCCTCCTAGCTGAGTAGTATTCCATTGTTTGTATGGGCATCTACTGATGGGCATTTATTTAGGTTGTTTCCACCTTTTGGCTATTGTGAATAGACTTGCAATGATCATTGGTGTGCAAGTCTGTTTTTGAGTCTTTGCTTCAAGTCTTTTAGATATATACCTTGGAGTAGAATTGCTGGCTCATGTGTTAGTTCTATTTTTAATCTTTGAACCCGCACAGTTTTTCCATGATGCATGCACCATTTTGCATTCCGACCAGTAATGGATTTGTCTTGACTCTTGAAGTGCAAAGAACATGGAATAGGAATCAGAAGTCCTGAGTCCCCGTTCTATTGTGTTATTATGAAAAGAAACTCAATTTCCTTCTTTTCAAAATGACGTCATAGGTCTAAATTATCTTGTAGGTCCATTTTAGCTAGACATGCTGTCAATTCTGAGTCATCAACAATTGTTTCATGATTCTACTTTAAAAGCCAAAAAGAATATTGACACAGAATTAATCATTGTTTTATATTTGTATGATTATGTTTTTACTCACACAAAAAAATACCAGACCATTTTACAGATTTTGAGATACACACTTCAATTTATGCTTACCAGATTTTTAGAAGACAGGTGTTAATTGCATTTTAAATTCCCATATGGACACCAGATGTTCCTAAATAACTCAGTTGCTATCAGTACACACTTTGGATCTTTCCTTACTTTTTCCCAGCAACTTTGAACTCTTTTTTATGTTTGTTTGTTTTAATCGAAGTTGCCCTAACAGCTTGGAGTACACTCACAGCATGTTACTTGCCCCAGGGAGATGATCGAATTTAGCTTCTTAGAAATGTTAGACCATTGTTTCTTTTGAACATTTTTAAGTTCTTCTGCAAAGCAAGAATTGAAAGAAAACAAACAGCGTCTTCATAGAAAGCAAGAGCTTAATAGCAAGAAAGGGCAGTAGGGTCAAAAGAAGGTGCTCAAGATAGGAGAGAAAGCGGGAAGGAGATGAAGGACTGAGACGTGAAGGAAGAGAATGGGGAGGGGGCAGGCTGTATGGATTCACTAGAAGTGACTTCTTGGGACAAAATGCCTTGACAAGGCATTTCTTTAGAATAAATGCAAGGCAGGTTGATATCTACTTGAGAGTATTGAACTTCTAGACTTAGGGACAGTAAGATTTAGAACTCACATCCTAATTATTTTGAATAGAAAGAAAGGCTCATCTGACTGTTCTCAACCTAAAATCTCCCCATTAGAGTTATTAAGCAAAAAATTCAGGAAGGCATCTGTCTTCTCAACTAACACTTTTCTAATACCATGTGAAAAGGCATTTGGGGCAAATACAGTTCATGGAATTTAGCAGGAGGGATGATTATCTATATAGCTAACCTCCTGGTGTGGTGCTATGAGTTAATGCACTGGACTGCAAAGTTGGTTTGAACTGTAAGGTCAACGGTTCAAGCTCACCAACTGCTCCTCGGAAACCCTATACATCATGTTGTTGTGTTGTTAAGTGCCGTTGAGTCAGTTCCGACCCATAGCGACCCTGTATAGGGTTTCCGAGGAGCAGCTGGTGAGCTTGAAATGCCAACCTTGCAGTTCAAATGGCTTTGCAGTCTGGTGCATTAACCCCTAGCACCACATCAGGACTCCATGTGAATACCTAAATTATTAGAGTGAATTCCAAGATGCAGTTCAAATATTTAGACTGTATTTCAAAAAAGTTGGAAATATTTGGATACCTGAAAGTTAATAGTTGTTATTGTTAAGTGCTATTGAGTTGATTTCGACTCATAGTGACCCTGTATTGGGTTTCTGAGGAGAACTGACCTTGCAATCCAACGCATTAACCCACAGCCACACACCAAGACTCCCTAAAAGTTAATAGTATTTTATTTCTTCAATACTCTTTTTTTTAAGGTTTTTATTGTGCATTGAGTGAAAGTTTACAGGGCAGATCATCAGTTTTACATTGAACAAATCATACACTTTGTTTTATTACAATGATTATAATCCCCTCCATGTGAGTTGCTGTGTTTCTGAAAAGCTATGCCATTGGTATTTTAAGTACCAGTAGGGTCACCCATGGTGGACAGGTTCCAGATGAGCTTCTAGATGAAGATAGACTAGGAAGAAGGAGTGACCAACTACTTCCGAGTATTTAGTCACTGAAAACCTTATGAATAGCAGAGAAATACTGTCAGATATAGTGCCGGAAAAATGAGGCCTTCAGGTTGGAAGGCACTCAAAATTCAACTGGAGAAGAGCTGCCTCCTCAAAGTAGAGTTGACCATGATGACTCAAATGGAGTAAAGCCTGTGGGAGAAAAGCCCATGGGA
>NW_006408536.1:838484-839674 GCF_000296735.1 Chrysochloris asiatica
ACTTTAACAGAAATGAAAAGAGCCATCGAGTTGGTTACGACTCATAGTGAACCTATATAGGGTTTCTGAGGAGTGGCTGGTGGCTTTGAACCACCAACTTTGTGGTTACCAGTCCAGTGAATTATACTTCACTCCACACCAAGACTTCACAATATTAAGAGATTCAATACACTACTTTTAAAGAAGAACTGAGCAACTAGAACAAAACTCAACAAAGATACAGATAATCTAAACAGCAGAAGCAACCAACTTGAGCTCATAGATTTATACAGAGCACTCCACCCAATAACAGCATAATACACATTCTTCTCCAGAATAGACAATATGTCAGACTACAAAGAAAACCTTAATGAATTTTAAAACTTCAAAATACTACAAAGCATCTTCTCAGATCACATTGTCGTAAAAGTAGAAATTAAAACCAAGGACAAAAATCAATTACATGGAAAGTAAATAATGACTTGCTTAAAAACTACTGTAAATGAAAAATGAAATTTAAATTAAACAAACGAAGAAACAAAAATGAAATTTAAAGAAATGCCTTGCATTAAAAAAAAAAATTCATACCAAAATCTTAGCAAAAAAAGCCTACAGTCACCAGAAGAAAAGAAATAAAGATGGGAGCAGAAATAAACAGAAAACAAAAAAACAATAAAATCAATAATACTAGAAGTTGGTTCTCTGAATTAGTAAAATTATCAAATCACTAGAAAATTAAACAAAGGAAAAGGAGAAGATGCAAATAACCTGAATAAGAAATGAAATAGATCATCTCACGACAGAACCAATTGAAATAAAAAGGACAACGGCAGATAATTATGAAGAACTATACCCCAACAAATTTGAAAACCTAGAAGAAATGAATACATTTCTAGGAATACACTACTTAAACGAGCATAGAGCAAAGTAGAAAATGTGAACGGTACTATCACAAGGAGTTCTGGTATGGTGCTGCATAATAATGCACTAGACCACAAAATCAATTTGAACCTCAAGGTTAATAGTTCAAATCCACCAGCCACTTCTCAGAAACCTTAAACAAGGTTGCTATGGGTTGGAACCGACTCAAGGGCACTTAACAACAACAACATCACAAAAGAAGAAGTTGAACAGGTCATAAAACTATCTTACCCCCCAGCCCCCTCAAAAAAAAGATCTGTTTTGGAAGAAGTGCAGCCAGAGTGCTCCTT
>NW_006408536.1:839774-840786 GCF_000296735.1 Chrysochloris asiatica
CTATGCTACCAGAGCTCCTTATTTTAGGCATTAGTGAGCTGAAATGGACTGGTATTGGCCATTTTGAATCTGACAACCACATGGTTTACTGTGCTGGAAATGACAAATTGAAGAGGAATGGTGTTACATTCATCATCAAAAAGAACATATCCAGGTCAGTCATGAGGTACTATCCTGTCTATGATAGGATAATATCCATGCACCTATAGTGAAGACCAGTTAATACCACTATTATTCAAATGTATACTCCAACCACTAAAGCCAGTGAGGATGAAATAGTATTCTACCAACTTCTTCAATCTGAAATTGATCAAACATGCAATCAAGATGTATTGATCATTACTGGTAGTTGGAATGCAAAGGTTGGGAACAAAGAGGAAGGATCAGTAGTTGGAAAATATGGCCTTGGTGATAGAAATGATGCTGGAGAACGCATGATAGAAATCTGCAAAACCAATGATTTGTTCACTTCAAATACTTTCTTTAAACAGCATAAGAGACACAGACCTCACCAGATGGAATACATAGAAATCAAATTGACTACATCTGTGGAAAGAGATAATGGTAACGCTCCATATCATCAGTCAAAACAAGGTAAGGAGCAGATTGTGGAAAAGATCATCAATTACTCATATGCAAATTCAAACTGAAGCTGAAGAAAATGAAAACAAGTCCATGAGAGCCAAAATATGACCTTGAATATATCCCATCTGAATTTAGAGGTCATCTGAAGAACAGACTTGATACATTAAACATTAAAGACCTAAGACCAGAAAAGTTGTGGAATGACATCAAGAACATCATACATGAAGAAAGCAAAAAGTCATTGAGAAGACAAAGAAAGAAGGAAAAGGTCAAAATGGATGTCAGAAAAGACACTGAAACTTGCTCTCCAGCATAGAGATACTACAACAAATGGAAGAAATGAGGAGGTCCAAGAGCTGAACAGAAAATTTCAAAGATCAGCTCGAGAAGATAAAGCCAAATATTAAAACAAAATGTGCAAAGATCT
>NW_006408536.1:842065-846091 GCF_000296735.1 Chrysochloris asiatica
ATCTGAAACCTTTCCACCATGGGTGACCCTGCTGGTTATTTAAAACACCGGTGGCATAGCCCTCAGAATCACAGCAACTCAAACCACCACAGCACAGACAGACAGACAGACAGAAACCAACTAGATGCCATTTAAAACCAACAACAACAATGTTCAGGAGGTAGGAAGGGATGGGATAGAAGGAGGAATGGAAATGGGAAAGACAGAGAGGAAATCTGAAGAGTGCAATTCCCATTGTGGGAATTGCAAACAATCAATGTCATATTACAAAATGTGTATGAATTGTTGAATGGAAGACCAATGTATTCTGTCACCTTTTACCCAAATGTCAACTAAAAGTTAAAAATCAACAACAACAAATAAAACAGTAGGGGTTGATTGAGAAAAGAATGTACACCAGTTTCCTTTTTCCTTTTTCCCCTTTATATGTTGTTCGTGCCCCATGCCCCACCTCCCATGTGTTTTGTTTTAATGGTTCTCACCTGTAACATTTCTCAAAGGCTTGCCTGTAGAGAACAGGAAATGCCTGGGAGATTACATGGTTCATCCCAACTTATTCAGTGGCTGACTCTTTGCCTTAAAAAAGGACAAACTCTAAGGTGTAATATATGCTCCGAGATCCCTGTAGGATCAGACTGGGTGTGATACTTCATCCGAAATCATACTTTTGTTTGGTTTTGTCTGTGCTGCTTTTCCATCTCTCCTTGCAGTTTTTCCTAGGAGCACTTCCTTAATAAGTCAGCTTCCTCTGACTCTTTAGTTCAGAGTCTACATGTAGTCAATGTCACCAAAGACAATTGGTTTAGTAGCCACTGCAGTGAGAGCTTGCCTGCACCTTTTTTACAATTCTCATACAGAATTAGGAGCAAGAGTGCTATGGGAGTGGAAGAAGACCGCATTAAGCTTTCTAGAGAATCATAGAAGGCTTGACAGAAAAGGTGACTTTAAGGGTGGGAAAAGGGGGACTCATTGTTTGGGGGACAAATGCTGCTAGAACAGAAATACCACAAATATATGACTTTAGCAACCAGAAATTTATTCTTTTATGGTTTGTTGTTGTTGTTAGGTGCCATCAAGTTGGTATCGACTTGTTGCGACCCTATGCATAACAGAACGAAACACTGCCCAGTCCTGCACCAACCTCACAATCATTGCTATGTTTGAACCCATTGCTGCTGTTACTGTGGCAATCCATCTCATTGAGGGTCTTCCTCTTTTTCGCCGATTCTCCATTTGACCAAACATGATATCCTTCTCTAGTGACTTGTCCCTCCTGATGATATGCATGAAGTATAAGAGACGAAATCTGGTCATCCTGGCTTGTAGGGAACAATCGGGCTATACTTCTTCCAACACAGGTACTTTTGATATTCTCCTCCAATACCATAACTCAAATGCATCAGTTCTTCTATGCTCTTCCTTAGTCACTGTCCCACTTTCACATGCTTATGAAGTTATTGAAAATACCATGGCTTGGTCATATTTATAGCTTAGGAAACTAGAACTTCAAATTCAGCGTATTGGTTCTAGGGGAAGGCTTTCTCTTTACTGGCTCTGGGGAAAGGTCTTTGTTTCTTTTAGCATCTGTAGGCCCAGTATTCCTTGGAGATCTCCATACATCTTGACATCAGTCTTCCCCTGGATCTAGGAGCTTCACAGTACAGCGATCCTAGGTCCAAAGACACACTCCACTCCAGTTTTTCTATCTGGCGGTAGTAGGGCTCTCCTTGTCTGCTCAAATCTCTCTCCTTTTATCCCTTGTAAAATAGACTTACATGCCACACCCTTGAGACTCTCCCATAAATTGAGTTAGGGTGGTGATTGCATTAAGGGTGCTGTATCCCACTCTTAATCCTTTTATTGGCTTCTCAAAATAAATCACATCATGGGGGATAGCTACATCTCAACTGCCTAACCACTGAGAATCCTAGTCCAGTCAAGTTGACACAAAACGACTGAGCTCTGCTCATTTCTCTCTCCTTTTATATTTCAAAAGTGATTGACTCAAGACTCAATATACAACCTAATCCTGTAGCTTGCATAGAAGTGAGGATTTACAACACATGGGATAATTACATCAGATCAGAATTGATGGGGGATTGCATCATATAAGAGCTCATCATGTAGGTTATATTTATATCTGAACTGCTAAGCAACTGAGAATCCTGGCTAAGCCAAGTTAACATAAAACCTTAACTATCACAGGGACATTGACTTCCTGTTAAGGGTGATAGGAACGTTAGAAACAGATACTAGTTACTAGTGATGCTTGAACAATATGATAAGCATAATTATTGTGACTGAATTGTGCTTGTGAAGAATATTTAAATGGAAAATATTTTGTTACATACCTATTAACTGCAAGAAAAAAGGAAATAAACGTGAAGAAGGATCAGGAAAAAAAAAAAAAAAAGACGAGTTTTAACAGATAGATACAAAGACATTTTCCAGATAAAGATCTGTTACTTAAGCTTACTTATTTATTAATGTGGAAACTAATATTGATTAACATATATCTGTTGTGTACATCAAAATCATATATTTTAATCTAACCAATTTCTTTGGAATGAATATGTGAGGCTTGTAAAATCATGATGCCCTTTCACATGTGGGGAATGCAAAAGGTCTAGTAATTTGCTTGAGGCATAAAGCAAGTCTCCAGATTATCGGAGTTTTGAACACAGGTAATTTGACTTTAGATCTCACTTTAGTTTTGATCACTTTGCAGTAGTGTCTGCTTGGTAAACAACATGAAAATAAAAGTTGTCTTCAATCTCATTTCCTCTACAGTGTCAAGGTGAAGTCTTTTTTTCTTGCTGATCTCTTTTAAACCCACTCATGATGAAAATAATGTTTAATTCATATTTTGTTCTGTGTGTTAATATTTAGAAGGTTAAAGAAAGAAAAAAGGAAGAGAAGAATCTGTCTCTTTAGGAGTCTGACATTTGGAACAGATGTAGAAAGAAAGTGTCCTTAAATGTTTTAAAGGGAATCAGATTTTAGGAAAGGGTAAATAGAAAAGACAGCTGCAGAGTTGGAGAGTAAAGATCTCTGAACTTGGAAGAACAGAGTTCCTACACTTGAATATTATCTGAGATGATACTGTGGGCACAATACTGACAGGCTAATACAAGTCTTGAAATACTTTATATTTTTAGTATTACTCTGGGAACTTGCTCTTTTTGAGTATTTCTCTCAAAATAATATCAGCATATTATACTATGAGAGTATTGTTTCATAGTAAAACCAATTTTAGTTGTTTTTTTCATAGTGAAAGCAACTGAGTACACATGAAAGAGTAGAGTATTATTTGATACATCCTTTTTCTTAGTTCTCTATACTTGAAGAAGCTTGATTATTGGAACTATATTGATATTTAGCAATATCAATTGGTATTTACCCAAAGGTTTATGGAGAGCACAAATTTTTTGTGCTTGACTACTAACCTAAAAAGGAACCCTGGTAGTGTTGTGGATCATGAGCTAGCCTGCTAACTGCAAGATTATTAGTTCGAATTGACCAGTAAGAGCATGGGAGAAAAATGAGGCTTTTTGCTTCCATAAAGATTTATAGCCTTGGAAACCCTATACAGGATCGACATGAGTCAGAACTGACTTAGTGGCACACAGCCAGCACCACTACTAACCTAAAGGTTGGCAGCTTGAACCTATCCATTTGCACAGCAGAAGAAAGGCCTGGCAATCTGTGTCTGTAAAGGTAGTTGTTGTTGTTAAGTGCCATTAAGTTGATTCTGACTCATAACTACCCTGTGTGACAGTAAAACTGCTCTAAGGGTTTTTTTTTGCTGCATTCTTTTTTTTTTTCAGTTTTTACACAACGTTTTATTGTAATGATTACAATTTCCTCTGTGCATCATCATTCAACAGTATTTGCTTCTACTCCCTCTGGTTGGTTTTTTTTTTTTTTTTTATTTTAAATGTTTTATTGTGAATTATGTGATAGTTTACATGGGAGAACATTAGTTTTACATTCATTCTATCGTATATCCTCTCGTTGCCATGGTTA
>NW_006408536.1:846191-849784 GCF_000296735.1 Chrysochloris asiatica
ACTCTCATACACTGCTGGTGAGATGGTAAAATGGTGTAATCACCATGGGAAACAGTATGGTGCTTCCTGTAACAGTTGAAATTAGAAATATCATATTATCCAGCAATCTCACTACTAGGTATCTATCCTAGAGAAATAAGAGTAGTGACATGAACAGATATAAACACACCCATGTTCATCGCAGCATTGTTCACAATAGCAAAATGACAGAAACAACCTAAGTGCTCATCAACAGGTGAATGGATAAACAAACTTTGCTACATACAAACAATGGAGTACTATGCAATGCTAAAGAATTATGACGAATCTGTGAAACATCTAATAACATGGATAAACCTGGAGGACATTATGCTGAGTAAGATTAATCAATCACAAAAGGACCAATATTGTCTGATTGTGATTGTTTGTTAAGTGCTGTCAAGTCGATTCTGACCCATAGTAACCCTGTATAGTTTTCCAAGGAGCAACTAGTGAGTTTAAGCTGCTGACCTTGAGGTTCAAACCTACCTTGTGATCTTGGGCTTATTTTACAGCACCACACCAGGACTCCATATTGTCTGATATCACTACTATTAAAAAGTCAAAAAAAGGTTTACTCACAGAAGTATTCGTTGAAGGTTACTAGGGGTAGGAGAGGTAGGGAGGATAAATCATTAACTAGAGGGTTGTTGTTAAGTACTGTGGAATTGGTTCTGACTCATAGTGACACTGCACAAGGTTTCTGAGGCTACAAATCTTTACAGGAGCAGAAAGCCTCATCTTTCTCCCACGGAACAGCTGGTAGTTTCAAACTGCTGACCTTAAGGTTAGCAGCCCGATTCGTAACTACTACGCTACCACACATATTAACTTGGGTAAAAGTAAAGGTAACATACAGTAAGGGGATATTTAGCACAAAATGATCAAGGCAAAGGAAGACACTAGGATGAGCAACAAAGATATACACTTTTACATACACAATTCTGTAATCATAATAATAGTTGCCGAGATTTGAGAAAGAACGAAGATGGTGGAGTGAGGCATGACTTGGAGAGTCAACCTTGGGGCCAGGGATGGACAGTTTGGGCAGTCAAATGTGTCTGATGGACTATGGGGCTTCTTCATCATAAGAACTTTGTCCTTGGCCTTTGTTGTTGTTGTTATGTACCGTAGAGTCAGTTCCAACTCATAGCGACCCTGTACAGGGTTTCCAAGGCTATACATTTTTACGGGAGCAGAAAGCCTCATCTTTCTCCTGCAGAATAGCTGAGAGTTTCGAACTGCTGACCTTGCGGTTCGCTGGTTGATTCGTAACCACTATGATACCAGAGCTCCTTGTCCTTGGCCTTTAGGCACTTTCATATTTTGTTTGTCTCAAAGAAAGCAAAATTCTGAACTCAGGACTTGGCAAACATTTCTCTGTTGTCTACTGAAACCAGTAGCCCTGCTTCTTTAACCCAGCCACTTTTCCTGCTCTTCAGATGTGGACCTCTCTTTTTTCTCTACAGTTTACTTCCAGGATTTGGAATGGAAAAGGACCCTTTTCTTTTTTTGTTCCACCTCTCAAATTCAACAGAGAAGCCCCTAGGATGCAGTCATCATGTGACTTCTCTGAAGAATCAACTGACATGTGTCTTCTGCTACTGTTTGCTGAATTGTAAAGGAATTGTTTTGAAAACTGAAGTCCGATGTTAATTTGAAACACATGCTTTGATGGTGGTATTTGTGAATCCTTTACCTTTTGTTCCATACAAGAAGACTAACTAAACAGTAAGCATGGATGACTTCAGGATTTTGTTTTTGTTTTATTTTTTTAATGTCTTCCAGTTTCAGTCAATATCATCAAAAGCACAGTTCAGACAGCAGTAGTAAATGTCAAATATACATTCTAATTTTCAATGAAAGTGATGGTTAAAAAAAACACATATATTTATGCATCTAATCCTGGCCCATCTCCTATTTCCTGAATAAACAAAGGTCCAAATTTTCCATTAAACCTTTGATGTGAGAAAGAGGCAAAAAGACAAGATCTCAGTTAATTTTCTTATGTGAATAAAGCATTCTAGTCTCTGTACAAATCCACATTTTTGAATGAGAAGAGGGATTTCTCTTCTAGAGAAGGAAGATATGTTTCACTTTTTTCCTCAGAAATCTTTGGATATTGATACTTTAAAATGTTTCTTTTTTTTTTTTTTTTTTTCATCTCAGGAAGGACTATATTATGCAGAAGCTAACCCTATGAATACATACATGGGTTTAGTGGAAGAGTGATGAATGACAACAAAACCATTCTGAGTCCATTGATGGACTCCTTTTCACCTCCCTAGGAGGTGAAGCTGCTTTGTTACAAATTACTTCATCTTTTCCTTGTGAAACCAGCATGAGTGGTTTTTCAATTCATCAGAAGCTGATAGTTGGACCCTACAATATCATCTGTCTTCAACTGTGGACAAAATACAGAGGGGTGGGGGGAATTAGAAAAGTTTCCAGGTAACTCCTTTTTTCTAAAAAAAGAGTCAAAGATGCCTTATGGGACTTTATGGCATGTTACATTCTTTAGTTCCGTATTTTATAAAATAGGTAACTTTCCCCCTTCCATCCAAGATAAGTACTTGAGTGTTTGGTTTGTTTTTCTAGGTGATAGGTATGTAAGGCTGAAAAGTTTGAGACTCAGGTAACTTTCCTTCAGTTTCATGTAAGAGGATGGGCCTCAGAAAAAATGGTTGCATCGATGTAGATTTAGAAAAAAATCAGGGTCTGAAAAAAATACTCAAACAAGAAATAAAATTTCAACAAGAAATATTGATCTTCCTTTTCACTTAAAATTTATGCCACATGAACAGACTGTAGAAGAAAGTTGTCCTTACCTCTAAATCAACAGGACCGTTGTATTCATTGTTAGGGTTTTATGTAGGGAGAAAAAAAAAAAATCTATTTATTATCCTTTGTGATTAGAAAAAGAATTTAAAACTTCTTAGATGAAATTATGAAGACAGTCTCAAATTGTCTATGTTAGAGGGGATGTTTCCTAGCATACTACGATGTGAGGAATTTTGAGTTTCACCACATTTTAATATTGATGGAAATGACCAAAAATGGGAAATATTGAGTGCTCTAATGATTAGTTAAAAAGTAGGTTTTTTTGTAAAATAATTACATGTTGTTATTGTTGTTAGGTGCCATCAAGTCGGTACTGACTCATAGCAAACCTATGCACAACAGAACGAAACACTGTCTGATCCTGGGTCAACCTTACAATTGACTTGAGCCCATTGATGCTGCCATATTGCCAATCCATCTCTCTGGGGGTCTTTCTGTTTTTCTCTGATCCTCCACCTTACCAAACATGATAATCCTTCTCCAGCGAGTGGTCCCTCCTAACAATATATCTGAAGTATGAGAGGCGAAGTTTGGTCATCCTGGCCTCCAAAGAGCACTCTGGCTGCACTTCTTCCAACATAGATCTGATTGTTCTTTTGGCAACCCATGGCACTTTCAATTCTTCTACGGTCTTCCTTATTCACTGTCCAGCTTTCGTATGCATATGAGGTTACTGAAAATACCATGGCTTTGGTCAGGTGCACCCTAGTCCTCAAGCTGACATCTTTGCTCTT
>NW_006408536.1:858844-882779 GCF_000296735.1 Chrysochloris asiatica
CCCATTTTAGGTATTCCAATCAGTTATAGGCAGAAGACGGACTTATAAGCTTTCTATGGGGATGCTTTCTTGGCAGCATTCTTTATGGAAGCAAATCACTAGGTCTTTCTCCCATGGAACCATTGAGTGAGTGTGAACTGCCAACTTTTCAGTTAGCTACTGCTCCCATAAAGATTTACAGCCTCGAAAACCCTGTTCAAGGTCGCTATGGGTCGCAACTGACTCGACGGCACTTAACAACAACAACAACAACCAAATGCTTAACCATTGTGCCTCCAGGACCCTGTGGAGCACCCTATGGATCAGTTCTTCTCTGTAACACACGGGGTCACCAGGAGTCAGAATTGACTCAATGGCAAGATTCTTTTTATGGCATCCCCATCACCCTCCTTATTTATAAAGCTCAATGGAGTCCTAGTGTGGCGCTGTGGGTTAATGCACTGGTCTGTAAAGTCGATTTGAACCTCAAGGTTGGCGGTTCAGGCTCACCAGCCACTCCTCAGAATCCTTATACAGGGTCATTGTGGGCCGGAACTGACTTGATGGCACTTAACCACAACAGCAACAAAGGAGTCCTGGTGTGGCACTGTGGATTGCAAAGTGGGTTTGAACCAGGAAGTCGGCAGCTCTAGCTCACCAGCTGCTTCTCGGAAACCCTCTACAGGATCGGTATGGGTCAGAATTTATTTGATGGCACTTAACAACAACAACAATATGACCCACTCTTCACCACCCTTCTTCAGCCCTTAACTCTGTGGTATTTTCTCTTTACCTGATCCATATTCTATTTATTTTTTTATGTGTTTATATTTGTCTTCCCCACTAGAACAGAAGCGCCTCAAAATAGGGACCTTGTCTTGCCCGACCTATATCTCTAGCACCTTGAACTGGCATTCTCAATAAATATTTGTTGAATCAAAGAATGAATAAATGGGTATATAATTAATGTGTCTAACAACAACAACAAGGAGAATGAAAATCACCTGGAAAGAAAATGGTTTGCCTCTTTAAAATTTACCTTAAATCCTTAAACCAATATGTAACAATGATAGATTGGAAGGCTGGAAAGTATTATGCCATAATGGAGAAAGGAAAAAAAAAAAGCTTTATCATTTTTAACAGGTGAAAGTTCTGAGTTAAATATTGACTTTGTCATTGATTAGCTGTTTAGTCTTTTAATAAAAAGCAAAACCAAAAAATGTTTTATTATGAATTGGGTGAAGTTTACAGAACAGATTACCCATTTTACATCCAACAATTCATGCACATTTTGTTTTATCTCACTGATTCCAACCCCCTCAGTGTAACATCACTACAATGCCATTGTAATATCACTTCCTTCCTCTGTTTCCTGTTTCCATTTTTCCTTTTTTCCTAACCCTTCTGAACTTTAGCCTTAGGTAAATGCTGCCCTTTTGATCTCAAATGGTTAATTATTCTAAGGTATGCATACCTTACTAGTGTTCTTGTTCCTCTTATAGACCTATCATTTGGCTGAAAATTGAGCCATGGGAGTGAGTTCAGTTCCAGAGCTGAAGGATGACTAAGGGAAATAGTCTCGGGGGTTCTACCAGTCTCTAGCCAACCAGTAAGCCTGGCCTTTTCTATGATTTTGAGTTTTGTTCCACATTTTGTTCCCACTCTCTCTAGGACCTTCTACTGTGATCCCTTCCAGAGCAGTTGGTAGTGGTAGCTGGCACTATCTAGTTGTTTTCTGGTCTTAGAAACTGTGTTCAAGTGATCTACTAATCCATTTTACTAATTGTTTCCATGTGTCTTTGATTTTCATTACTCTTCTTTCTTCTGGACAGGGAGAGACCTATGAGGAGCCACTGGCTACTCACCAAAGTAGGATGTCGAACATTGTCTTTGTGGACTATGTTACGCCAATTGTCCCTAGTATCCCCCCTAGACCATGGTCCTGAGCCCACAGGCCCAGTGACTCATTCCCTCAAAGTATTTGGTTATGTCTAAGAAGTTTCTTAACTTTTCCCCTGTATGCTCCACCACGTTCATTGACATATTTGCAGTAAAAGTAAATAATCATGAACAAATATCCTCTGTATATTTGTGAGTATACGCCCCCCTCTCCCTTCCACACCTGTTAAGTCTGTGTACCTATTCATGTATCTACTAGTAGATCATTGCTGTTGCAGGGTTGTGTATATAACAGTACTTGGTCCTGTTACCTCTAACTGTTGCTGTCCTCCCAGTATCTTCCCTTGCCTACATCATTTTTTCAAACCAACCTTCCTCTTATTGTATAGTGCCTTCCTCTTCACCAGAGTAACACATGTATTAATTCCTTCCCAAGTTTAAAAACAGTCTATTCTATTCTGAAATCTACTTGATTTCCTCTCCATTTGGAAGTTCTATAACTATACTTTTTACGTTATAATTGTTTTTATTACAAACTGATATGTCTGATGCTCTGTTTTCAGTCTTGTAGGATATTTTGTTGTTTTGGGGTGCCATCAAGTTGGTTCCAACACATAGTGAGCCACTGTACAACAGAATATAACAATGCCTGGTCCTGTGCCATTCTCACAATCATCGTTATGCTTGAGTCCATTGCCATGCCAATTCATCTCATTGGGGATCTTCCTCTTTTTCGATGACCCTCCACTTTACCAAGCATGATGTCCTTCTCCAGAGACTGGTCCCTCCTGATTATATGTCTGAAGTATGAGAGACGAAGTCTTTCCATCCTATGTTCCAAAGAGCATTCTGGCTGTACTTCCAACACAGATTTGTTTGTTCTTCTGGCAGTTCATGGCACTTTTAATATTCTTCGCCAACACAATAATTTGAATGCATCAATCCTTCTACAGTCTACCTTACTCAACAGCAATAACAACAACAACAACAATATTTTTTAGTTTAAATATTTCTATATTTAGTTTGCTTATGGCTGGTGGTGTCAAGTATGTTAATCTTAGTTGGTTGTCACCTGTTGATTCTCTGACAGAAGGACTGACTTTCTTTAGCAGTTCCTGTAAGCTTGGTCGGGCTTTTAAAAATTTCTTTAATTTCTGTTTATCTGGATATGTCCTAATTTTGCTGTCGTATTTGAGGGACAATTTTTCTGTGTATATGATTCTTGGGTGGCAGTTTTTTTTTCCTTCGGAGTTTTATGTATATCGTCCCACTTGTTTGCTTGGTTTCTGCTGAGAAAGCCCAGCTTAGTTTAGTTGGTTCTACTTTGTAGGTAATTGTTTGTTTTTCTGGAGGCACTCTTAGGGCTTTTGTCTTTCATTTTTGGAAGTTTGCTTATGGTATGCCTTGGTGATTTTCTACTGAGGTCAATCCTGTCTGGGGCTCATTCAGCTTCTTGAATGCATATCTTCTCGTTTTTCATGATGTTAGGGAAGTTTTCTTCCAACTCTTTGACAATTTTCTCTGTACTTCTGTGCTTTTTTTTTTTTTTTTTTTAGTTTTGTTTTTTTTGTGGTCTCTCTGTTCTGGAATTCAGGTAACATGTAAGTTATGTCTCGTGATGTGTCCCACATAAATCTTAGGCTTTCTTTGGATATTTTTATGATCTTTTTTCTTATTTGTTCCTCTAGAAGGTTAGCATTGAGAGATTTGTCTTCATATTTACTAATTCAGTCGTCCATTGATTCACTTCTACTTCTTTGCCCTTCTAGTGTATCATCTGTTTTTAAAACCTTAATATTAACCTTCTGGATTTCTATTTGCTGTTTTTGTATGGTTTCTAATCATTGTATGATTTTCTATTATTTAATTTTTTTCTTCTAGTGTTTTTCTGAATTCTTCATAAGTTTTGTCTGTGTTTTCCTTGATTTTATCTGCATCTTTCTTGATCTTTCTCTCAACCCATTGGAAGTACCTCAATAGCTTTCTTTAAAAAAATTCTTTATCAGGTAGTTAACGTGACATTTCTTCCTCAGAGATATCTTGTGGCTCTGTAATTTGGTCACTTGTTTAAGCCACTCAGTTTTGTTTCTTTATGTGAACTGAAATTGTCTGTTTTCTCTGAGACATTGTGGTGGTATTATATTTGTATTGAATTGATGATGGCATTTGTGTTTTCTTAGGTACTCACCACCTGTCTGCTGGTGGGTGTGATAGAGAATGTGAGTGTGTGCCCAGCTCTCTTGGCTGTTTATATAACACAACTGAGGGCAAGTTTGGCTGGTGTTGGCTACTGTCTATTGATGATAAAGTGATATCGGAGCAGGTGGTAGCCCTCTCCCAGTAGAAGGGGCTGCAGAAGCTACAGGTATGGTTGGGCCATGTGGACACGGTTGCTGTCTCCCATTGGATACGGCAAGAATGAAAACACATGCAAACAACAGCAAAAAAGAAAATACTAAAGAAAAACCCACAAGTAGGCAAACATCAATAAAAACAAATTGAATATCTAAAAATAAAAACCATGTAAGAGTTAAAAAAAAGAGGGGGGGAGAAAGAATAGTAAAGAAAAATTAGAGAAATGATTAAAAAAGACAAAGAGAAAGGAAAAGATAAGAAAATAAAGAAAAAATAAGAATGTAGAAGAACAGATAACAATAAGGGAAGGAAAAAAAACCCCAAAAAATAACAAAGAAAGGAGACAACTGGGGCAAGAACAGTACCCAGAGAGGAGAAAATTATGACTGTAGGGCACTCCGTATAGGTCGGCACCCTCTGCCAGCCAAAGAGTTCATGGGGTAGGAAGTGAGGGTGGGTTTCAATGAGTTCTTGCCAGCCTAGATGTTGCTAGATGTTGTCTGGGTTCAGGGTACTTGACCCAGAAGTAGTTTCTGCTGTCTCAGTAGGTAATCGAGGTCAGGGTTCTTGTTACCTAAAGGAGTTCTTTGGTTTCCAGAGGGCAGCTGAGGTCAGGGCAGCTGGTTGTGGGACCCAGCACTAAGTGTTCTGCTGGTCTGATGAGTCAGAGTTCAGTTGCCTCCAGACATGGGGATTGTGCACACAATGCTGAATCCATGAGGGCCCAGCTCTGACTTCAGACAGAACAAAGACTGCATGGCAGGGAATATTATTAGTTATTGGGTGGAGGAAGGTGGGAGCTGGCAACTCTTCTGGACACCAGGACGATGTGGGGAACAAGAAAGGATTCCATCTTTTCCACTGGCAGCATCAATGTGCGTTTGTGTTGTTAGAATGCTGTCCCAATCTAATACTGATTGTAAAATTTCAAGATGGCTATGTCTCATCAGGCAGCTGACAGTTCACCCATACATCTCTTCATTCACTGCTTTTGTTCAGCTTCTAGACAGTATTCAATTGACTTCTCTAGCCTTTCTTCTGAAGCTTTGTGTTCCAGTATTATCATTTGTATCTGTTTCATTTGGTCTCTGATGTCTGTTTTAGTGGACCTATGTAGCATGTCTTCCTAGTCTGCCAACTTGTCAGAAGTCTTCATTAGCTATTTAGTATTGTGGAGATATTTGACATTTCTGATTCTAAATGCTGTCATCTATAAATGGGAATAACAGTGACTACCTCATAACTCAACTGTGAGGATTGTTGTTGTTGTTGGGTGCCATACAGTTGCTACTGTCTCATAGTGATCATATGCACAACAGAACAAAGCACTGCCTGGTCTTGCGCCAACCTCACCATCATTGCCATGCTTGAGACCATTGCTGTTGCCACTGTGCCAGTCTGTCTCGTTGAGGGTCTTCCTCTTTTTCTCTGACCCTCCACTTTGCCAGTCATGATGTCGTTCTCCAGGGTCTGGTCCCTCCTGATAATATGTCTGAAGTATGAGAGATGGAAGTCTGGCCATCCTGGCTTCCAAGGAGCTTTCTGGTTGTACTTCGTCCAACACAGATTTGCTTGTTCTTTTGGCAGTCCATGGTACTTGTAATATTCTCCTCCAACACAACAGCTCAAATGCATCAATTCATCTATGATCTTCCTTATTCTTTGTCCAACTTTCATATGCATATGAGGTTATTGAAAATACCATGGCTTGGGTCAGGTGCACCTTAGTCTTCAAACCAACTTTGCTCTTGAATACTTGAACACTTGTGCAGCAGATTTGCCTAATGCAGTACGTCATTTGATTTCTTGACTGCTGCTTCCATGGGTGTTGATGATGGATCCGAGCAAAATGAAGTCTTTGAGAACATCAATCTTTTCTTCATTTATATGGATATAATTTATTGGTCCCCTGGTGAGCAATTCTGTTTTCTTTACATTGAAGTGCAAACCACTTTGGTCTTTGGCCTTTGGTCTTCATCGGTAACTATTTTAAGTCCTCTTCACTTTCAGCAAGCAAGGTTATATCATCTGCATGTGTCAGGTTGATAATGAGTTTTCCTCCAATCTTGATGCCATGTTCTTTTTCATATAATCCAGCTTCTTGGCTTATGTGCTCAGCATACAGATTGAATAAGTATGGTGAAAGAACATAACCCTTGTGCACACCTTTCCTAATTTTAAACCATTCAGTGTTCCCTTGTTCTGTTCAAACAAATGCCTATCCGTCTGTGTACAGAATCCTAAAGAGCACAATTAAGTGTTCTGGAATGCTCATTCTCCGCAATATTGCTGATAGCTTGTTATGATCCATACAAATGAGAGACTGTGTAATTAATAAAACACAGGGAACCATCTTTCTGATATTCTCTGCTTTCAGTCAAGATCCATATGACATCAGAAACAATATCCCTTGTTCCATGTCCTTGTCTGAATGAGGTGTGAACTTCTGTCAGTTCTCTGTCAATGCACTATTGCAATCGTTTTTTAATTATCTTTAGCAAAATCTAATTGCACGTGATACTAATGAAGATTACACAATAGGAAACAAGTATAGCACATAGTTGTCACTGACTAAATTTCTGTTTCTTTTTGTAGAGTGAAGACTCAGAGACAAATCTTTTAGAAGAGAAGTTCACTTTAAAAAAAAAAAAAAAACGGGAAAAATGTTTACACTTTAGGACTGACTTATCAAATTAAACATAAAATAGACCTTTGTTCTTATTGTTAGGTACCCTCAAGCTGGTTACAATTTATAGTGACCTTCTTTACAACAGAACAAAACGCTGTCTGGTCCTGTACCATCCTCATTAACATTGCTAGGTTTGAGCCCATTGTTTGAGCCACTAAGTCGTCCATCTTGTTGAGGGTCTTCCTCTTTTTCACTTAGTCTCTACTTTACCAAGCGTGATGTCCTTCTCTCAGGACTGGTCACTCCTGATAACATGCCCAAAGCCAGTGAGATGAAGTTTCACTATCCTCACTTCTAAGGAGCGTTCTGGCTGTCCTTCTTCCAACATAGATTTGTTTCTTCTTCTGGTAGTCCATAATATTATCAATATTATTCACCAACACCATAATTCAAATTCATCAATTCTTCTTCAGTCTTCTTTATTCATTTTCCCTTTTTCTCATGCATATGAAGTGATCGAAAATACCATGGCTTGAGTCAGGTGCACCTTAGAGTTCAAAGTGACATCTTTGCTTGTTAACACTTTAAAGAGATATTTTGCAGCAGATATGCCAAATGCAATACTCTTGATTTCATGACCACTGCTTACATGAGCATTGATTGTGGATCTAAGTAAAGTGAAATCCTTGACAACTTCAATCTTTTCCCATTTATCATGGTGTTGACTGTTGACCCAGTTTTGAGGATTTTGGGTTTCTTTGTGTTGAGGTATAATTCATACTGAAGGTTGTACTTTTTGATCTTCCAGTTCTTTTTGCTTTCAGCAAACAAAGTTGTGTCATCTGCATAGAATGGGTTGTTAATAAGCCTTCTTCCAATCCTTATGCTGAATTTTTGTTCATATGGTCCAGTTTCTCAGATTATTTGCTTAGCATACTGATTGAATTGTTGTTGTTAAGTGCCATCGAGTCAGTTCCGACCCATAGCGACTCTGTACAGGGTTTCCGAGGGTGTAAATCTTTCTCCCGCAGAGCGGCTGGTAGTTTCGAACCGCTGACCTTAAGGTTCGCAGCCCGATTCATAACCACTACGTTACCAGAGCTACACTGATTGAATAAGTATGGTGAAAGGACGCAACCCTGACACATATCTTTCCTGATTTTAAACCACTAAGAAATTCCTTGATTGTTTGAACATGTGCCCCTTGATCTATGTATCAGTTCCCCATGAGCACAACTAAGTGTTCTGGAATTCCCATCTTTGCAATGTTATCCATCATTTGCTATGATCCACACAGGCATCTACTTACAGTGTTCTGATATAGCAGCATTAGATAACTAAGACAGGTGTGTATTCTCAAAGTTTCATAGCTATCTAGAAATGCTACACAGAAGTACTTCAAGTGGGTGACTATAAGAAACAGAAATTTATTTTCTCACAGTTTAGGAGGCTAGAAGTCTCAATTAAGGGTGCCGCTCTAGGCAAATGCGCTCTCTCTCTGCTGGCTCTACAGGAAGGTCCATGTTTCTGTTACACTTCTGTTTCTGGGCAGTCTTCATGTGGTTTGGCATATCTGTTTCCCCATTTTCACTTCACTTCCTTTACTTGCTTTTTAAATCTTTATATTTTAAAAAAGAGAGTTACTTAAGACACACCCGATACTAGGTTTGGAGTCCTGATGTTGCACTGTAGTTCAATGCGCTGGACTGCAAAGTCAGTTTGAACCACAAAGTTGGCAGTTCAGGCTCAGCAGTCGCTCCTTGGAAACCCTACACAGGGTTGCTATGGGTCAGAACAGACTCAATGTCACTTAACAACAACATACTAACTAGTCTTGTTCATTAACATAGCAAAGACAGCCCATTCCCAAATGGGAACCACGGATACAGGGGTAAGGATTTACAGCAGATAGTTTTTTTGGGGAAAATTCAATGTATAACACAAAGCTCTGTTCAAAGGATATAGTTCTAGAGAAAACTGGAGTTCTGTCCTGCTATAGGCTGTTAGTGTGATTATAGATGCGCATATGCTATATAGATGATGTTGCCTTTGGAGACTAAAAATTATGAAGTGATCCTAGTAGTGATTCTTAAAGATTAAAACAGGCCATTACAGAGGGCCTAGAATTAATTTGTTGCCAAGGAATATTGCAATAAATAGAAATGACAGAGATGAGGTTGGAATATTTATCTTCAGTTTTTTTCTGTGCTAGCATATTCTTCTATGATACATATAAATGTATAGAAAATTGGTAATTAACAAGTCACTATTTACTTTTATAATATCTTTTATTACTGAAACCTATTTAAAAGACGATTTTTGTTGCACATATGTCCAGAAAAGTGGTGACTCAGTTATATTAAAATACATAATAAGTTATCAAGTGAGATAACCTTTATGAGTTCTGTTTGTAAACTGGAAAATTTTCTACACAGGATCTAATTTTGATTATTTTGAATATGTTTACCTCATCCTCAAGTGTACTGGATGATTATTAATATCTTTTCCTCTTCACACATCTATTCATTTGATCATTCGTTCATTCATTCATCTTTCAATAAACATGTGTGTGTCCTTATTATGCATCAGGCTCTGTATATACTAGGTATATACTATGAGTAAGATACCAGGTATATACTATGAGTAAGATGTGGGTTAATGTGCTGGCCTGCAAAGTCATTTTTTTTTCTTTCAAGTTTTTATTGTGAATTGAGTGATAGTTTACATGGGAGAACATCAGTTTTACACTCATCGTTTCATTGCAATGATTACAATCCCCTCTGTGCATCATCATTCAACAGTATTTGCTTCTATTCTTTCTGGGTTTTTGTTGTTGTTGTTGTTTCATGAGATGTACACAAAAACACTCAGGAATATATAATGATTTAAACAACCAAAGGGCACATTCTTCAAGCCTGCCTCCTGGCTGCCAGCCCTCAGTCTTTCTCTTTCCATGAGTCTAGAGTCCTCAGCTGCTTTCTCTCTCCATGTCCTCATCTCTGCCTCTATCTTTGGTGTCACTGCTTCTCTGGATAGGGTCCCTCGTTATGCTTGTACTCTTCTCCCTTGATGGTCTTAGGGTCCTCCTTTTCTAGACTGTAAGATTAAATACTCCCCCCTTTTTGTTACAGAACTTCTACCTTTACAGTTGTAACAGTTGCAATTATTCATGATAACAATTACTCACTATTGAATCATAAGAATCTACTCCCCATCTCTTTTCACCAGACCTGTGTAGACAAGATGTAGACGAGATGAAAACTATTCAGTGGGAACTCTACCTTACCCCTCACACTCTTAAACTACACTCCTTCTTGAAAACTTGCAAGCCAGTCACATCATTCCTTTATTGCCCCCTCATTTTAGGTAGTGCAAAGTCAGTTTGAACTGCAAGGTTGGTGGTTCAAGCTCACCAGCCACTCCTTGGAATTCCTATACAGGGTTGCTATGAGTCAGAACTGACTCAATGTCACTTAACAACAACAACAACAACAAGATGTGTTTGCTACCCTCCAGGAGCACACATTCTGGAGGCAGAGGCAGGCACCTCAACAACTAACCTCATTGGGACAAGCACTCTTATGGTCTGCAATAAGTTTGTTTTGCATCAATTTAGCCAACCTGCAACTGTGTTTTTCAGAAGTGGTCATAATTTAGGGTTAGTGTGGGCCATAAGAGACACTGGGAAAGCAGAAGGTGTTTATGCTTTGAAGGTTGATACAGGGTACAAGGTATTGTGGTAGCTCATACAAGCTCATTTGTGGATCTTGGCATTGGTATAGGGTGCCAGAGCCTTCTTCAGCTTCTCTAACTCCTAGGCTAGATGCATGTTTAGTTCTAAGATGAATGGCATCTTTTCTTGCAGGTCACTCTCGCTGACAATGTTAGAAGCTTGAAGTGATGAGATAGCAACTCAGTTTCTGGTATGTTTCCATTGGTTCCAGGTTATACATTACAGCTTGTCCTTGCTTCCCCAATATTTTCCCTTTTGACTGACTGCCCTTTTGACTTCAAGTTTCTATCCCAGACACAGAAATAACTTTCTCACACAGACTTTACAACCAACACTTTTAAGCCCACAGTCATGGAAGGTCAAATTCTTATAATGAGTCCTCTTTCTATCTCTGTTATGTGTGAAAGTCTGTCTGTCTCTGTCTAACAGGAATGAATGGCTGTTTTTTTGTTTGGCTGTGTTTTGTTTTCTTGAGAGTGAAAGAATATCTGGGGTAAGAGTAGGGAGAGGTTTCACTAAGCTATATGAGCTGGACTAGAAGGATGAATGGGAGCATGTTCAGGTGTAGAATGGGGAAAGATTAATTCCACCAGACTGAGGGAATATCATGGGTGAAACATAGAGTGTGGAATTAGAGAATTTATTAGACTGATGGTGAGATAACTTGCTTGAGTGTGCATCTGTGTCTTGTTGCAGACCGTGCAGACCCGGTCAGGAGTTCGAGGCCCTGTGGGCCCAAGTACAGGCCGAGGGCTCTGAGGAACAAACTCTAGCCACTTAGCAGACATAGCAAACTGTCTTTCATCTTATTGTTCAGTTATGTTTATTATTAATTTCATACATAAGCCTTGATATCCACAGATAAATGTAAGAACCTTTCCTAGAAGCCGAGACTGTAAAAGGTTTCAAAGGTAAAGCTTTTCTCCCAAGGATTAACTAAAAATAGTTTGTCTACTTCCCGGTTCTTTGTTCTAAGGACAAAAGGCCACCCTCCCTAAAGTGTTTCCAGGTGCAGCCCTATTCACCCAGGCATCTGGCTTCCTGAGAAACCTGGGCTGGGCAGCCGACTCAATGGGACTCCTCCCAATCCTCCTTCTCCTTCCCCAATTTGAGGCTAGGTGCTAAAAGGTATGATAATTAAGCTTGAGAAACCAAGTTGCGGTTGTGAGATTCGAACCTGCGAAGTACAATGTAAAGTTGCCTGAATGTCTGGAATACTACGAATGTTCACTGTACCTTGTCTTAGTCCCTCCCAGCTTTGTGTAAAGTACCTCCCCTAAATAAAACGGAGGCGCAGGCCGAACCAGGTGTGCATTACAGCTTGGAGGGTGTGTTGTACGGCTGACTAGGCATGCGTGGATGACCAGCTAGCAAAGGGAACATACTGTCCGCATAGCTATGATCTTTGCTATGCGAGATCTTACTGCCCTCATGGCTAATATGTTCACCACGCCTGATCTGCCGGACGCCAGTAATGCATCCGCTCTGGTTTCAGGGTGTCTCTTTGTCTCTCTCTTTGCATCTTTGTGTCTCCTCTTTTGCTATCCCTATCACCACCAGATATCCCTACCTCGTGAACCAAACATCCGTGTCAAGGTAGGTCCTCGGCAGTGTCTTAGTTCTCTAGTTCTGCTATAATAGAAGTATAACAAGTGGATGCCTTTGACATATAGAAATGTAGTCTTTCTTAGTTCAGGAGGCTAGAAGTGCAAATTCAGAGTGTCAATTCTAAGGGAAGATTTTCTCTTTGTCAACTCTGGAGAAAGGTCCTTGTCTTCTTCCAGCATTTGTATGCCCAACAGATCCTTGGGGATCTCAATGTGTTTGGGCATTAGTCTTCCTCTGGTTTTAGGAGTTTCACAGTGCAGGTACCCCAGGTTCAAAAATGCACTCCACATTTGGCTCTTCTTTCTTGATAGTAGTAGGTTCCTCTGAGCTCTGCTTGCCTATGTAATCTCTTTTCTATCTCAAGATGCAACCCAATCCTGTAGATTGCATCTGGCCTCATTTAGATCATCTTGCTATTGTTGTTATGTGTCTCTGAGTGAATTATGACTCAACACAATCCTATGTACAACAGAATGAAACACTGCCCCATCCTGAGCCACACTCACAGTTGTTGTCATGTTTGAGTCCGTTGTTGAGCCACTGTGTCAGTTCATCTTGTTGTAAGTCTTCCTCTATTTCACTGACCCTCTTCTTTGCCAAGCTTGATGTACTTTTCCAAGGACTGGTCCCTCCTGATAACATGTTCAAAGTAAGTGAGACCAAGTCTCCCCATCCTCACTTCCAAGGATCATTCTGGCTACACTTCTTTCAAGACAGATTTATTTGTTTTTCAGCAGTCTATAGTACTTTCAGTATCCTTGGCCAGTACCATAATTCAAAAGCATTGATACATGTCTTGTTATGAATTCAGCTTGAATGTATGGAAGTTCTCTGTCAATGTATGGTTGCAACCATTTTTTAATTAGCTTTAACAAAATTTTGCTTGCATGGGATATCGATGATATTGTCCAGTGATTTCCACATTCTGTTGTGTCACCTCTCTTTGGAATGGGCACAGATATGGATCTCTTCCTGTCAGTTGGTCAGGTAGTTGTCGTCCAAATTTCTTGGCATAGATGAGTGAGTACCTTCTGTGCTGCATCAGTTTGTTGAAAGATTTTCATTTATATTCCATCAATTCCCAGGGCCTTGTTCTTTGCCAATGCCTTCAGTGCACCTTGTACTTCTTTCTTCAGTATCATTGGCTCTTGATCATATGGTACTTCTTGAAAGGGTTGAACATCTACCATTTCTTTTAGATACAGTGACTCTGTGTATGCCTTCCATCTTCTATTGATGCTTTCTGTATCATTCAATATTTTGCCCCGAGAATCCTTCAATATTGCAAGTTAAGGCTTGAATTTTTTTCTTCAGTTCCCTCATCTTCAGAAATGCTGAGCGTGTTCTTCCCTTTTGTTTTTCTAACTCCAGGTGTTTGCACATTTAATTATAATATTTGTCTTTGTCTTCTCAAGTTGCCTTTTTAAATTTTTCTGTTTATCTCTTTTGCCTCCTCCTTTCTTCCATTTGGTTTAGCATCTCTACATTGGAGAGTATGTTTCAGAGTCTCTTCTAATATCCTTCTTTCTTGTCTTCTTAATGACCTTTTGCTTTCTTCCTGTATGATGTTCTTGATGTCATCCTACAACTCTTTCGGTGTTTGGTGTTTAGTGTCTAATGCATCAAGTTTGTTCTTCAGATGATCTCGAAATTCAGGTGGGGTGTGTTCAAGTTCATATTTTGGCTCCCTTGGACTTGTTTTAATTGTCTTCAGCTTTAGCCTGAACTTGCATATGAACAATTGGTGGTCTGTTTTCACAGTCAGCTCTGCCCATGTTTTGGCTGATGACATAGAGCGTTTCCAGGGTCTCTTTCCACAGGTCTAGTCAGTTTGAGTCCTGTGTGGTCCATCTGGTGAGGTCCATGTGTATAGTTGTCTTTTATGATGTTTAAAAAAGGCATTTGCAATGAATAAGCCATTGCTCTTGTGAAATTCTATCATGCAATCTCCAGCATCATTTCTGTCACCAGGACAATACTTTCCAACTACTGATCTTTCCTCTGTTTCTAACCTTTACATTCCAATCACCAGTAATGATCAGTACATCTTGATTACATGCTGATCAATATCAGACTGAAGAAGTTGATAGAATTCTTCAATTTCATCATCATTTGCTTTAGTGGTTGGTGTGTAAGTTTGAATAATAGTATTAACTGGTCTTCCTTGTAGGTGTATGGATATTATCCTATTACAGACAGTGTTGTGCTTCAAGACAGATTTGGTATGTTCTTTTTGATGAATGTGACACCATTCCTCCTCAATTTGTCAGTTTCAGAATGGCCAATACCAGTCCATTGCAGCTTACTAATGCCTAGGATATTGACGTTTATGCATTACATTTCATTTTTGACAATTTCCAACTTTCATAGTTCATACATTCCATGTTCTGAGTATTAATGAATGTTTACAACTGCTTCTCTTCATTTTGAATTGTCCCCATCAACAAATGAAGGTCCTGAAAGCTTACTCTATTTGCGTCATCACAGTCAACTCTACTACTTTTTGAAGAGGCAGCTCTTCCCCAGTAGTATTTTGAATGTATTCCAACCTGAGAGGTTCATCTTCTGGTACTATATCTGACAGTATTCTGGTGCTCTTCATCATGTTTTAACATTCAATATTCTGGTGCTGACAGTGTTCCACCATTATTCATAAGAATTTCAGTGACTGAATATTCGGAAGTCGTCTATCTCACCTTCTTCCTGGTCTGTCTTTGTTTGGAAGTTCATCTGAAACCTATCTACCATGGGTGGCCCTTCTGGTATTTAAAATACCCGTGATACAGCTTCCAGAATCACAGAAGCATGTAAGCCACCACACCATGGCAAACTGACAGAAGAGTGTTTGGGAGAAACACTGAGAGCAGTTTAAAAAACAACAACAAAAAAAGGATTTACAGCGTAAGCAACCCTATGGAGCAATTCTACTCTGTCCTTTAGGGTCGATCTGAGTTGAAATTAACTTGACGACAGTGTGGACCAGGAGATGAAGGTGACAGTACCTAATCTTTTTCAAGGTTTGAGAAACTTTTGTAGTGCCCAACAGGTACAAGCATTCCATTAGTAAGTGGTTTTGGTCATTTAAATTAAAATATAACATCTTACTGCTTAATAACCATTACTGTTAAATATTTCTTTAGGCCTATGAGACCAAGGAAAAAAATTACTAAGAAAGCAAGGGCACCAGGAACCCAGAACATTTAGGAACTTCTATTAGAGAGGTTGCAAAAGTGCAAAATATGTGTGGTGTAAGACAAATTGGGGCAAACACTTCAAACTGATTCTCATAGGATTCAGCATTTGGCCTAAAGGTGCTATTGTGTTCCATAATTGCAGTATGCTATAGTAGCATAAATATTTCTCTGCTTGCCTAGCTTTTGATAGTAATTCTAGCTGTGATCCCCTTATGCCACATATTCCTTAGAGCAGGAGACGTGTGGAGAACAACAATTCAGTGCATCGGATTTCTGCATTGGCAAAGTGAAGTGCATTACTGGAAAAAATCCAAGTAACTAAAGTAGCAACTCAGTTTTTTCACCTGATGCAGGTGAGAACATTTAAAATAGTTTTTGCTTTTCTGCATGGCCAATTCCCACATTAACAAATAATCATTACAGTTAACAAATAATCATTTGCCTTCTTATGTTGTTATTGTTAGGTGCCATTGAGTCAATACCGACTCATAGCAACCTTAAGCACAGCAGAACGAAACACTGCCCGATCCTGGGCCAACCTCACTACTGTTGCCATGCTTGAGCCCATTGATGCTGCCACTTTGTCAGTCCATCTCGCTGGGGGTCTTCCTCTTTTCTCTTTTTCTCTCACCCTCCACCCTACCAAACATGATATCCTTCTCCAGCAACTGGTCCCTCCTGACAATATGTCTGAAGTATGAGAGACGAAGTTTGGTCATCCTGGCCTCCAAGGAGCACTCTGCCTGCACTTCTTCCAACACAGATCTGTTGGTTCTTTTGGCAGCCCATGGTACTTTCAATATTCTCCTCCAACACCATAACGCAAAAGCATCAATTCTTCTTAATGATGTCAAAATAAAGACATTTTCATACCAAAAAACAATGAGACAAACAAAGAAATCCGAGAAAGCTTACCAATAGCAAATTAAAATTCCCTAAAGAAATTCTAAGAAAGGTAGGCACTTCAGTGATAAAGAATGTAATTTTGGACAGAAGATTACAAAAATAATGAAAACTGAAGAGATGAAAATGTGAGGGTGAAACTAAGTGAGTGGTAACTAAATAAAATCATAATGGTTGTGTCTTTTGTGGTTAACATGTAGAATTCAAATATAGGTAAACAATAATGTGTTAGGAAATGGGTTAAAAACAAAACAAAACAAACCCAGCTGCTATCGTGGTGATTCTAACTCATGGTAAATCAGTGTGTCTCACACTAATTGTGTCAGACTAGAACTGTGCTACAGAAGGTTTTCAAAGGCTGATTTTTTGAAGTAGATCACCAGGTCTTTCTTCTTCTTTTAAATTTAAATTTTGCTTTAGGTAAAAAATTTACAAACCAATTAGTTTCCCATTTAATAGTTTGTATATAAAGTGTTTCATGACATTGGTTGCATTCCCCTCAATGTGTCAGCACTCTCCCCATTTCCACCCTAAGTTTCTCCTTTCCTTTCTTCTGAAATTTCTACTCCTTCTTTCCTCCTTGCATCTTGGCTATTGAACAAATATCTTTTTTTTCTCATACAATTAGGAACACATGCCTCTCAGTTTATTTTATGGGCATGCCTATTATTTGACTGAAAGGTGGTCTCTAGGAATGACTTCAGTTTCAGGGTATCTTAGGGTCCTAGTCTTGGAGGTTCCTCCAGTTAAGTCTGGTTATTTTTTTATGAATCTTTTTTTTGTGTTACATTTTTTTTCTCTTGTTGTGATCTCATCAGAGTGGTTCATAGTGGTAGCCAGATATCATGTAGTTTTTCTCATCTCGGAGTCATGTAGGCTATGGTTCATTAGTCCTTTCACCTAACTACTCCAGTCAGACTTTGCTTTCCTTCAATCTCCTCTGCTTTGGATAGTAAGAGACCAATAGTTGCACCTTAGATGGTTGCTTGCAAGCTTTTAAGACCTTAGATGCTACTCACCAAACCAGGATGGACGTTTATGAACTCTGTTGTGCCAATTGACATAGATGTTCACTGAGTCTATGGTTTTTTGCCTTTGAGCCTAGAAAATTTGTTCCATGAGATGTTTGCTTAAAAAGTTTCCATGACTGTGCTATTTGTGTGCCCTATTGCCTATGCAGTTGGCCCTTGATAAATGCAGGGTTTAGGGGTACTGACCTCCATTGTAGTTGAAAATCCATGAATAATTTACAATTTACAGTGGTTTTGAACTGTGCAGACCCACTTCTACTCTGATTTTTTGTTGTTATTGTTATTGCAGCAAGCTAAAAGTGTTGCAAGTATAGGCTTAAAATGCCCTGTGATGCTAATTACCTTCATTCAAGCAGTTTGCAGTTACTAGAGAGACAAATTGCTGACGGGGAGATGATTGGCATCATATGGCCTTCTAAGTGCATACTTGTAACACTTGAGCTCACTGCAATAGCAACAAGGGACAAAATCTACTTACAAGTGGACCATGCAGTTTAAACTCATGTTGTTCAAGGGTCAGCTGTATTGATTAATATACATGCTGCCACTTCTGCATGTCATTGAATCGACTCCAACTCATAGCAACACTTAATAGAGCTTCTGAGGCTGTAAATCTTTACCGGAACAGAAAGCCTCATCTTTCTCTCTCCACATGGCTGCTGGTTTTGAACTGCTGACCTTGCTGTTAGCAACCCAATACATTACCCATTGTGCCACTAAGAGCCCTTAATATGCATGTAGCACCTCAGAGTGGTGGGTGTTACCAGACCAGGGTGTTGTTTGGGGGTGTAGGATGAGGCAAGGTTTTATGGAGCATTGCAGATCTGGAGACCTTTAGTATGTGGGTTTGGGGGACATGGTGGGTAAAATGAGTGCAGATAGCTTTTGTATGGTGAAGATCACTTCTTCTTGACTCTGGACATGGACGCCGAGTTGCTCCTGCTTGTCTGTACCAGGTGATGAGGCTTTGACTGGTGCTTGCTTTGTCTCAGTATGGCTATGCCATGCAGGTTTGGTTGGCAGGGCACTGGTGATCCTTAATTCTCTGTGTCTACTGTTTTTATCCATTCTCTCCTTCGTCTTGGCCGTTGGCCCAGTTCATTAGCCTTGCCTTTGATGCTCAGGGTTCCAAAGTTCTCAACTATATCCAAATCAGTTTTTCTCTCTGGTCTTTGTTGATTCAGTGTGTGTGTGACTACACGGCTACCTTAGACAGTCTCTTCCAGGTCTCTCTACTGTTACGCCACTGGTTGGACTTGAACTCCCAAACTCCAACCTTTTGATTAATAGCTGAACACTTTAACCATTTGCATCACCTAAGGACTCTAGAAGGAGGTTAATGGAGTTTCGATTTTCTAGGGTACTCAAAATTTCCAAGAGAAAGATAAAAGTATTGATTAATTTTTTCATTTGATAAATTTGTTAAATGTGTTCTTATTTCTAGTAGAAACACACTATATAATTTTCAAATGATTTAAAGGAAAAATAAAGCATCTCCAAAAAATGGTGAAAAAGGAGACACAAATAAGTAAAGAATACATGGCAAGATTACAAGGTAAAAAAGAAGAAGGTATATTTAATCCCAATGATCAAAAATTACATTAAATTGGATATATTAAGTCTACTTAAGTCACAAAAATTGTCAGACTGAAAAAATTACTAAATCCACTATATGCTGTCCTGAAACTGAAGCCATTTTCAGAGACTGTTTTAGCCAAGTAAAAGGCATGCCAATAAAATAAGCAATAACACCAGAGAGGGACATGTTACTTAGAACAATATGAGATCAAAAGGACAGCATTTGCCCAAAAACTAAAATGAGAGGGCAGGAAGGGGTAGAAATTCATATAAAGCATAAGGATACTGAGAGGAAGAAAGTGAAATAATGAAAATATTTGACATGCAAATACTTTTAGTGAAAGGTGCTTTATCACTAAAAAGGAGTTGTATTATTATCATAAAGGATGCATTCATCGTGTACTTAGTAATATAGGTCCAAAACATATAAAGAAAAAGTTGACTTGGGCAGTAAAAATAAGCAAACATACAATCATGGTGAATAATTACAATATACATTTGCCAGAAATTGGTAGAACCAACTAACAAAAACCACCAAGGATGTAGATTTATCTGTACTGAACAAACTGCTTTATGGACCTATGTAGAGCACTGTACCCAATAGCTGCAGATCAAGAATTCTTTTCAAATACAAATAAAAGTTTTTCTTCTTTTTTATTGACCACATATTGTTCCATAAATTTAACAACAGTAACAACAATGTCAAAACCACTTAAAATTCCTAGGTTTGGCAGTTAAGCAAAAGATTTCTAAATTCAACAGTTGAAGAAGAAAACCATAATGGAAAATATTTTGAAGGAAATAATAATGAACATTTAAATCAAATCAGGTGAGATATAACTAAAAAGTGCTTGTGTATATTATAAAAGATGAAATTAAATGAGCTAGACATCCACCCCAAGAAATTTGAAACAAAACAACTAAAGCAAAGGATTTAAAAAAAAAAAAAAAAAAAGGATAATGAGATGAAAATAATATAAAACATACATTAGGATATCATTGAAACTGAAAATTGTTCTTAAATGGACAAACCTCAGGAAAATGTGACCAACAAAACAAGACTGAAATCAAAACTAACTAACTAATATTAGAGACAAAGGAGGAGACATCCCGATGGGTGTCACATATATAATAAAATTAAGAAAACCTTAAAAATATTTGTAATTTTTCAAATTTAGGTAAAATAGACAGATATATACAAATATATAACTTTACAAAACTGACATAAAAACAAATAAAACATTAAAGAATATAAAAACAATTAAGGAAATTGAATTTTAAACATCAGTGTATAAAGAAAGTCATAGGTTCAGGTAATTCTACCAGTGAGTTCTACCAAACATCCAAGGAATAAAAAAAAAAATAACATTACAGATAGTCTCCAAAAATACAGGAAAATAAGTTGATAATCAACTCATGATAAGGTGTTAACCTAACCTTGATACTAAAACTCCATAAGAACAATGTGAATAATGAAAGCTTCAGGGTAATTCACTCATTCATGTTAAACCAAATTGAGGTAATTGCAGAAATGCAAGTTTTGTCATTAGCAAATCAAGGTTGGCTAAATACTAACCACTCAATCACATTAACAGATGAAAAGAAAAATATGATCATTTCATTAGATGAAGATTTGTCATATGATCAAAGATTACAGGCTTCAGTATGGTTTACAGTTCAGTGTAAAGAAAACAAAAGTTCTCACAACTGCACCAATAAACAACATCATGATAGACGGAAAAAAGATTCAAGTTATCAACAATTTCATTTTACTTGGATCCCAAAGTCAACGTCCATGGAAACAACAGTCCAGAAATCGAACAATGCATTGCATTGTACAGATTGGCTACAAAAGATACCTTTAAAGTGTTGAAGAGCAAAGATGTCACTTTAAGGACTACGCTGCACCTGATTAAAGGCATGATATTTTCAATCACTTCATATGTATTTAAAAGCTGAACAATGAATAAGAAAGATCAGAGAAAAAATGATGGCGTTTAATGGTGGTATTGGTGAAGAATGTCACATATACCATGGACTGCCAGTAAAACAAACAAGCCTGTCTTGGAGTACACCCGGATTGCTCCTTAGAAGCAAGGATGGCAAGACTTCATCTCATGTACTCTGGACCAGTCCTAGAGGAGGACATCATGTTAGGTAAGGTAGAGGGTCAGCAAAAAAGAAGAAGACTATGGACAAGATGGCTTGACGCAGTGACTGCAAAATGAGCTCAAACAGCAATGATTGTGGGGATGATACAGGACAGGGCAGTAGTTTCTTCTGTTGTACATAGGATTGATATGAGTGAGAACTGACTTCAGTGCACCTAACAACAATATTCAATATCTATTAATGAAAAAAAAAGAAGAAAAAAAACCTTAGTGAAAGAGGAAAAGAAGGAAACTAAATATGACAATGGTGGTGGTGGTGGTTGTGTGCCATGAAATCGGTTCCAACTCATAACAACCCTCGACAGGGTTTCTGAGGCTATTCAGCTTTACAAGAGCAGAAAGGCTCATCTTTTTCTTGGTGAGCAACTGATAGATTCAGACTGCTGACCTTGAGGTTATCAGCCCATTTCATAATCCACTGTGCTACCAGGGCTTCATATGACACTGAAGATCTACCAATAGAATACTTAATGGTAAAATGCTGATTTTTTTTCTTTGCAATAAGAAAAAAGACAGAAGTGTTCATAACAATGTTTACTCAACTGCAGAGTAAGCTAAAAAAGAAAATGTATAAGATTTACAAAGGAAAAAATTAAAATGTCATTATTCATTCTATGAGAAGGCTTCAAAAAGTTTGTGGAAAACTGGAATTAAAATGTAATGGAATTTTTCTGTGAACATTTGAACCCATTAGTATTAGTTTTCTACTGCTGTGTAACAAATTATCACAAATTTAGTGGCATAAAACAACACACATTATTTAAGTTTCCATGCCTCAGAAGTCTGGAATGCAAACAAGGATGCTTAACCTCATTGGTAATTAGGAAAATGCTAATTAAATGCTAATTAAACCACTCCAAGACCATAAATATGTAGTCCCTCAAAGTGCAAATAGTTAATAATCTTGGCTGTTAACCTGACATTTGGTGATTTGCATCCACCCGGAAGTACCTTGGAAGAAAGACTTGACAATCTATTCCTAAAAAATCAGTAACTGAAAAGCTTATGGAGCATAGTTCTACTCTTACACACATATGAGTCAAAATTGACTCAATGACAACGGGTTTACTGGCTAAGATATAAACATATGGTAGCACTGCAGGATAATGCACTGGATATCAAAGTCAGTTTGAGCTGCAAGGTCACCAGTTTAAACCCACCACTGCTCCTCAGAAGTCCTATACAGGGTCGCTATGAGTGGAAACCAACTTGACAGCACCTAACAATAACAACAACATGCTAGCCCACCAGTCATCTGTCAGTTTGTCATAATGTGGTTACTTGAGTGTTGTTGTGACACTAGAAGCTATGCCATTGGTATTTAAATACCAGCAGGGTCAACCATAGTAGACAGGTTTCAGTAGAGCTACCAGAATAAAGCATGCTAGAAAGGAGGGGCAGACCACTTCTGAATGGTTAGCTACTGAAAACCTTATGGGTAGTAGGTGAACATTGTCAGATATAGTTCTGGAAGATGAACCACTCAAGTTGGAAGGCACTCAAAATTTGCCTCTAAGTAGAGTTGACCTTAATGACATGAATGGAGCAAAGCTGTCAGAATCTTCATTTAGTGATGGGACACAGATCAAAACAAGAAACAGCTGCAAACATCCATTAGTAATTAGAACATGGAATGTATGAATTATTAATTTTGGAAAACTGGAAGTTGACAAAAATGAAATGGAGTATATAAAGATCCATATCCAAGGCATTAGTGAGCTGAAATAATATTGGCCATTTTGAATCCGAAATTATAGGGTTAGTATGCCAAGAATGACAAATTAAAGAGCAATGACATCACATTCACACATTCATCATCAAGAAGAGCATTTCAAGATCTTCTTGAAATACAGTGTTGTCTATGATAGCACAGTATCCATACACCTTCAAGGAAGACCAGTTAATACCATTATTATTTACGTTTACACAGCAACCACTAAAGCCAGTGATAATGATATTGGAGAATTCTATCAACTTCTTCAGTCTGAAATTGATCAAACATACAATCAAGATGCATTGATAATTACTGGTGATTGGAATGCAAAAGTTGGAAACAAAGAGGAAGGATCAGTAATTGGAAAATATGGTCTAGTTGATAGAAATAATGCTGGTGATCACATGATAGACTTTTGCAAAACCAATGACTTATTCTTTGTAAATGCCCTTTTCAACAACATAAAAGGTGACTAAACATGTGGACCTCAGCATATGAAATATACAGGAATCAAATTTACAATATCTGTGGGAAGAAGCAATGGAGAAGCTCAATATTACCAGCCAATAGGGGTAGATTATGGAGCAACCCATTACTTGCTCATATGCAAGTTCAGGTTGAAGCTGACTACAGTTAAATTCACAAAAGCTAAAATGTGAACTGGAATATGTCATATTTTAGTTTAGGACTATCTCAAGAACAGATTTGATGCATTAGACAATGACCAAAGACTAGAAGAGTTGTGGGATGACTTCAAGAGCATCATACATAAAAAAATAATAATAATAATTAAAAAGACAGGAAAGAAAGACATAAGTAGATGTCAGAGGAGACTCTGAAATTGGCTCTTGAGCATAAAGAAACTAAAGCAGCTAGAGAAATGAAGTAAAAGAACAGAACAGAAAGTTTCAAAGGGCAGCTTGAGAAGACAAAGTCAATTATTATAATGAAATGTGCAAAGACCTGGAGTTAGAAAACCAAAAGGGAAGAACACACTTGGCATTTCTTTTTTTAAGTTTTTATTGTGAATTGTGAAAATAAGTTTTATTTTCGATTGTGTGGATCATGACAAGCTATGGACAACATTGAGAAGTATGAGTATTCCAGAACACTTAATTGTACTTCTAAGAAATCTGTACCT
>NW_006408536.1:884954-886701 GCF_000296735.1 Chrysochloris asiatica
TCTAGCCCTCCGTGGCTGTGTCCTTGTCCATGGGATCAGGAGTCCCCAGGTCTCACCATACTTCAGGCAACCAGGTCTCAATGGTGAGTCTTGTCCAGCTCAACAGGAGTCTATGTAACGTAGTTAGATTCAGCCCACATCTTCATGGTTGCTTTCCCCCAACTTCCACTCACCAATAGACCAACTTGGTAGCCAGCAAGCTTACATGCCTGCTTGTGTATTCCATTTGAGTTTCAGTCTTGAAAGGGGGTTTGTCCTGAAGGGACTTGATTGCTTGTCTTGATGGCTCCTTGGTGAACAACTTGCTTGTTATTGTGATATCCAGTCAGATTGCCATTTTTGTTTTTGATTTTTCCTGCTGGCCTTTCTTTCAAGAAGTAGTTTTTGCTCCTCTAGCTGTTCAGGCTGGTTTTCTTATCTTTTCAAGTGGGAATTTCCCACCTCAGAAGGTTCTGGATGGGGATCAGGATTCCACCTAAGGTCTTATACACTACAATGGCTCCACAAGAAGCCTCTTTCACTGGGCAAGTTCTAGCACCCCTTTTAGGTATTCCAATCAATTATAGTCAGCATTTCTTAAAGTGAAAGAATTGAAGAAAAATTTCAAGCCTCAAGTTGTACTATTGAAGGATCCTATGGGCAAAATATTGAATGGTGCAAGAACTATCAAAAGAATATGGAAAGAGTGTACAGTGACTGTTTCAGAAAGAGTCAGTTGATTCTCAACCATTTCAAGAGGTAGTATATGCTCAAGAACCAGTGGTACTGAAGAAAGAAGTCCAAGCTGCACTGAAGGCATTTGTATAAAACAAGGCTCCAGGAACTGACGGAACACAAACTGAAATGCTTTAACAAAAGGATGCAACACTAGAAACATTCAGTTATCTAGGTCAAGAAATTTGGAAGATAGCTGCCTGGTCTACCACTTGAAAGAGATCCATATTTCTGCCCAAAGAAAGGTGACCCAGAGGAATGCAGAAATAATTGAACAATATCACTAATATCAAATGTAAGTAAAATTTTGCTAAAGATAATTAAAAAATGACTGCAACAATACATTACCAGGGAGCTGCCTTCCAGAATTCAAACCGATTCAGATGAGGACTTGGAATAAGGGATATCATTCTTAACGTCACATGGATCTTGGCTAAAAGCAGAGAATAGCCGAAAGATGTTTACTTTTGCTTTACTGACTATGCAAAGGCATTCTACTTTGTGGATCCTAACAAACAGTGGATAACATTACAAAGGATAGGTATTCGAGGAGACTTAATGGTGTTTATGAGGAACCTGTACATAAACCAAGAGGCAGCCATTCGAATACAACAAAGGGATACTGAATGGTTGAAAATCAGAAAAGCTGTGTGTTTCCTTTCAACATAGTCATTCAATCTGTATGCTGAGCATATAATCTGAGAAGTAGGATTATAAGAAGGAGAAGGTGACATCAGGAGTGGAGGAAGCCTCTTTAGCAACCTGAGATATGTAGACGACACAACCTTTTCTTGCTGAAAGCGAAGAGAACTTGAAATACTTACTAATGGAGATCAGAGACTATAGTCTTCAATGTGGATTGCATTACAGTGTAAAGAAAACAACAATCTTCAAATCTGGACCAGTAAATTACAGTTTTGTTGAACACTCCCTTTTGCTTGAATCCACAATCAACACTCACAGAAATAGCAGTCAAGAAATCAAAGGATGTATTGCATTAGGCAAATCCGCTGCAAAAGATGCCGTTTGAAGA
>NW_006408536.1:886876-896770 GCF_000296735.1 Chrysochloris asiatica
TTCTTTAAACATGTCAGGAGTCAGTCTCTGGAGAAGGATATCATGCTTGGTAGAGTAGAGGGTCAGTGAAGGAGAGGAAGCCTACCCATGAGATTGATTGACCCAGTGGCAGCAACAATGGGCTCAAACATGACGTCAATTGTGTGGACCATATGGTGCAGGACCAGACAGCGTTTCGTTCTGTTGTATATAGGACTGTGATGAGTCAAACTAACTCAATGGTACCTAACAACAGCAATATACTAGCAAAACAACAGCAACAATAAAGTGACAATACCAAGTGTTGGTGTATATGTTCCACAATGGGATTGGCACCTCTATTGAGGTGAAAGGAGGAAATTGTGATTAGGAAGGGGTTCAAGGATTGATTTCTTTAATTTAAATAAATATTCATTAATCTGTTTATCTACATACATTTCTGTAGAAATATTAAAACTTACATTACAGTTTAAAAATTATATTTAAAATGAAAAAGGTAATTGAGGAGACAGTCTCCTTTTGAAAATCTGACCATTTACCTTGTGGCAAAACACTTAAACACTGTCAAAAATAAAGGTGAGTTAAACATTGTTTTCTTTCAAAATACCTGATTTTCTGAATTATACTTTTCTGTACTGACAAGTCAGTTGTAGGCTGCCTAACATACTACAAATAAACATGCTGTCTATCCTTGTAAGCTCAAGGCAAGGCATTAACCAGTGAGGAAGTAACTGCTTTTGAACAATATTTATGCTATAAAGAGATCATTTTGATAATGGATATTTGGAAAAATTCCTTGCTGTATGATTTTGCTGTTCCAATAACATCTCACTTCTAAGAAGTCTTAAATATGAATGCTTAAAAAAATTTTAAACAAAACCTTTGAATAATTTATAGTAGAATTAAAATAGTATTATGAGTTAATAAATAAAAAATAACATTTCAACTTTATAAACACAAACAATGATCTCTACCAATTTTGTAAAATATATTTTTATAGGGATGAGAGTCATTGAAATAAAAATAACTCTATTATAGGGTACTAAGGGAAAATTTCTTAAAATAATGAAGCCTATCCAACTTCAATACTCTCATTAAAATGTTACTGTTAATAATACTTTTAGTGTGATAAAATTTGACATTAACAATGTGGATATGCATTTAAAGTAACACCATCATTATGTTATCCTTTTTACATTTGGGTCTGTTTTAAGTGTACATAATAAATATCTCCGATATTGTATGTAGACAACTTATAAATAACCATGTTGGCCATTTTGAGAGGCAGATGTTCACTTTTTAATGTTAAGGATACACGGTCAAAAAAGTTGGGGTTCACTGTGCTGAATATTGTGATAAAATTGTAATAAACTATTAAACAACATCTGAATAATATAAGTTAAATATTATCATTAATTATTGTTTGTTATTTTTATTTTGTTTTCTGAATTAACCAACAAAATGAAAAAGCAAATAAAGCCTACTTCTGATTCAGGCTTTGTTAACAGGCAGATTTAAAAACCTTTTTGTTTTTCTCTTTTTCTTTCTCCTTGTCCTCCTCCTTCACCTCTTCGTCCTACTTCTTCATTGTTTCATGTTTGATACTTTAAAGTCTTAGATTGTCTTAGAACTGTATTTATTCACAAATACAAAGACTATAGTACATATAAGGAGTCTCTGGATGACACCAATAACTACTAACCAAAATACTGGAAGTTTGAACTCATCAAGAGTTCCCTACCACCACTCGTTTGTTAATTTCTCATACTGTGGTATCTTTCATGTTGCTATGATACTGGAATTTCAAATGCCCCATTGTAAACAGGTTTTAGTGGAGCTTCCACACTAAGACAGACTAGGGAGAAAGACTTGACAATCTACTTTAAACAACAAAAAAAATCTGGTCAGTGAAAACCTTAAAAATACCAGTGAAACACCCATATAGTGTAAGATGAGCTGCTCAGGTTGGAAAGCACTCAAAACATGACTGGGAAAGAGCTGTATTTTCTAATTAGAGTTGACCTTAATGATGTGGATATAGTTAAACTTTTGGAAACGTCATTTTCTGATATGGAACAACTCAAAATGAGAAGTAACAGCTGCAAATGCTCATTAATAATTGGAATGTGGAATGTATGAAGTATGAATCTTTTAAAATTTGAATTTGTCAAAAATTAAATGGTGCACATAATAATCAATAATCTAAGCATTAATGAACTGAAATGGACTGGTATCCACCATTTTGAATTGGAAAAATTTCCAAGTCCAAATTCTTTCTTGGAACAACATTCATCTTCATCTGTAAATCTGGAATACAAGTTATCTGTTTACAAATACAATGGTGGAACAGGAAAAAGGTAGCTATTCCCATTACAAATGGAAGCAATTGGAAGGAAATAAAGGATAAGTTAAAAATCCAACAATATAGATCTTCTCCACTTCTTCCAAATTTCTTGGCATAGATGAGTGAACTCTTCCAGTGCTGCATCAGTTTGTTGAAATATTTCTATTTGTATTTCTCCAATTCCTGGACACTTGCTTATCACGAATGCCTTCAGTGCAACTTGGACTTCTTCCTTCAGTATGATCAGTTCTTGATCATATGCTACCTTTTGAAATGGTTGCGCATGGACCATTTCTTTATGGTACAGTAACTCTGTGTATACCTTCCATCTTATTTTGATGCTTTCTGCATCAGTCAATATTTTGTCTATAGAATCAGTATCTCAAGTCTAGGCTTAAATTTTTTTGGTTCACTTTTTTCAGTTTGAGAAATGTTGAGTGTGTTCTTCCTTTTGGTTTTCTAACTCAAAGTCTTTGCGCATTCCATTGTAATAACTTGACTTAATCTTCTTGATCTGCCCTTTGAATTATTCTGTTCAGCTCTTATTGCCTTGTTTTTTTTCCATTCGCTTTAGCATCTCTACACTGGAGAGTTTCTTCTCCTTTCAGCATCTGGAGGCCCAGCATGCCTTGGATATCTCCATGCATCTTGGCATCAATCTTTCTCTGGATTTAGGAGGTTTACAGTACAGGGACTGAGGTCCACAGGATTCACTCTACCTCTGGGTCTTCTTTTTTGGTGGCATTAAGTTCCTTCTTTTCTCTATCCTTCCATTTTTTGTAAGACAAAAAGTGTTGCAGGTCACAACCCCAAGGAAACTTCCTTTCAGTTGATTGGCTGCTCTTAGCAGATCTCATCATGAACATAATTACATTATATTAGAGCTCATCATGGGGGAGTATTACATTGTAACTGCTAAACCACTGAGAATCCATGCCCAGGTAAGTTGATACAAAACCTTATCTATTACAAATTGCATGATAGAATTTTGCAAAATGAGTGGCTTATTCATTGTTACTACCTTTTATCAACAACAAACAACTACTATTCACATGAATTTATCCATATAGAGTATACAGGAATCCAGTCAACTCTATCTACAGAAAGAGAGGGTAGATAATATCAGTATCATCAGTGAGAACAAGGCAGGGGCTGACTGCAGAACAGACCACCAGTTGCTCATATGCAACTTCAGGCGCAAGATAAAAAAAATCAAAACAAGTCCACAAGAACCAAATTATGACACTGAGTACACCCCACCTGAATTTAGAGACCATCCAAGAATAGATTTGATGCATTGAATACGAGTGACAGAAGTCTAGATGAGTTGTGAGATGACATCAAGGACATTATACATTAAGAAAACAAAAGATGATCAAAAAGAAAAGAAAAGCAAAAGAGCAAAATGTAAGTCAGAAGAAGCTCTGTAACTTGCTCTTAAAAGTAGAGTAGCTAAAGGAAATGATGAAGTAAAAGGACAGAACAGAAGATTTATGTTTTTTATTCAAAGTATTAAAATGAAATGTGCAGAGACCTGGAGTTCAAAAAACAAAAGGGAAGAAAGAAAATGCTTGACATTCTCAAGCTGAAAGAATTGAATAAAAATTCAAGTTTCGAGTTGCAACACTGAAGGATTCTATGGACAAGATATATAATGATATAGAAGCATCAGGGGAAGATGGAAGGAATACATCGTCACTGTACCAGAAAGAATTTGTCAAAAGTCAACCATTTCAGGATGTAGCAAATATTCAAGAACTGATGGTACCGAAGGAAAAAGACCGTGCTGCTCTAAAAGCATTGGCAAAAAGCAAGGCTCTAAGAATTGACATTTGATGTTTCAACAAATAGATGTATTGCTCACTCATCTATGCCAAAAAATTGTAAGACAGCTATCTGGCCATCTTACTGGAAGAGGTTCATATTTATATCCATTCTAAAGAAAAGTGATCCAACAGAATGCAAAAATTATCTAACAATATCATTAATATCATATACCAATAAAATTTTGCTGAAGATAATTTTTAAAACAGTTGTAGCAATACATTGATAAGGAACTGTCAGAAATTCAAGCCAGATTCAGAAGAGAACATGGAAGGAGGGATGTTTTTGCTTATTTCAGATACCTTTTGACTGAAAGCAGAGAATACCAGAAAGATGTTTACCTGTGTTTTATTGATTATGCAGACACATTCAATTATGTGTATCATAACAAATGATGAATAGCATTGCAAAGAATGGAAATTCTAGAACACCCAATTGTGCTCAGGTAGAATCTGTGCATATACCAAGAGGCAGTTGTTAGATTAGAATAGGGGGATACTGAGTGGTTTAAATTCAGGAAAGGTGTGGATCAGCATTGTATTCTTTCACCATACCTATTCAATCTATATTATGAGCAAGGAATCTGAGAAGCTGGATTATAAAAAGAAGAACATAGCACCAGGATTGGACAAAGGCTCTTTAACAACCTGCAATATGCAGATGACACAACCTTGCTAGCTGACACTGAAGAAAACTTAAAGCACTTAGTGATGAAGATCAAAGACTACAGCCTTTAGTATGGATTACATTTCAACATAAAGAAAACAGATATTCCCACAAACTGAACTGTTAAGGCACACCATAATAAACAGAGAAAAGATTGTACTTGACAAGAATTTCATTTTATTTGGATCTACAGTCAACATTCATGGAAGCAGTAGTCAGGAAATCAAATAAGGTATTGCACTGGGCAAACCTGTTGCAAAAGACCTCTTTAAAGTATTGAAGAGCGAAGATGTCGCTTTGAGGACTAAGGTGCATCTGACACAAGCCATGGTATTTTCAGTCACCTCATATGCACTTGAAAACTGAATAAAGAAAGAGCAAAGAGTAATTGATACCTTAGAAAGTATTGTGTTGGCAAAGAATATGCCATGGACTACCATAAAACAGAATAGAGCTGTGTTGAAGATTCACAACCAGATCCTCCTTAGTAGCAAGGATGGTGAGATCTCAAGTACTTTGAACATGTTATCATGAGGGACTAGTCCCTGGAGAATGACATCATCTTGGTAAAGTAGAGGCTCAGCAAAAAAGAGAAAGATTCTGGATGAGCTGGATTGCCTGTCCCAGTGGCTATAACAATGGATTGAAACACAGCAATGATTATGAGGGCTGGGCAGGACTGGGGAGTATTCCCTTCTGTTGTACATGGGTCACTATAAGGAGGAACTGACTTGATGACCTTAATGACAACATGCCTCAGCCTATTTTTCTTCACATTTATACAAACATCAACAGTTAATCAACATTATTTGCCTAGATCAGCAATCTTTCTAATTTTTTGATCATGTACTCACTTTAGTAAAATTGGTTTTAGCACATAAATTCATTTCATATATATTCTTCTTATATTGTATTCATTAGTGGTTCTCAACCATACTTGCACATTAAAATCATTGGAAACTTTTAAAAGATACTGAAGACTGGGTCCTATTTTAGAGCAATTATAACAGCATACCTGGGGTGAGAAAATGAAATGAGCAATATTTTTAAGTATTTGACATTTTGTGCATTTCTACTTGTCATACTTATATAAGACTTTCTGTTCTTATAAGAGCTATTATTAACAGCATTCTGGTAGCTTCAATTTGAAAGTCTTGGTAATCCTGATGGTTTCATACTGTTATTAGTTGATAGTTCAAACACAATAAACACTTGTTGATTTAAATTCACATTTAATTTAATATTGAAAACAGGCTAATTTAAAAAAGAATGTTGTCCTAAGGCTTCTCAGACCTGTTTAGATCATGTTTTTATTTGTGTTCTTATTTGTAATGTCACTGGTTAAAGGAGATCCACTCACTGTAGGAGACACTTCATCACTTTTGTCATTTCTGAGTAGTTCATGTGTGCCTTCATTATTTCTATGGACTCCATCCCATGATTTCTTTTTTGAAGTCATTATAAACCAGTTGTCCATGGTGGTGGTTGTAGTGTGCTGTGGAGTCAATTCTGACTCATAGTGGCCCTGTATAGGTTTTCCAAAGCTGTAAATCTTTACAGGAGCCAAAAGTCTCATCTTTCGCCAGTGGAACAGATGGTGGATTCAAACTGCTGACCTTGAGATTAGCATCCCAACATGTAACCCACTGTATCACCAGAGCTCCATAATTGCCCATAGAAAAACAAAAATAAAAACAAAACTCCTACTGCTATCGAGTCAATTCTGACTCATAGCAACTTTTTAAGACACATAGCCCCATAGAGTTTGCAAGACTTTAAATCTTTATGGAAGCAGATTTGCTGTTTTCTCCCTCAGAGCAGTTAGTGGGTTCAAACCTCTGACTGAGTAACAGCTGAGTTCATTAACTATGGGACCACCAGGGCACCTGAGTGTTAATTTATCGGAAATGATATAATGTGACTCTCCACTTAACTGGACCCACACTGAATGGAATATACTTAGTTTTCTCTTTTAGAACACTTCAGAGTTCTCAGCTGTCCTGAAACATAGAACTGTATATGTCACTTGACTTTCCAATATCAGGACAAAGTTAGAGTGCAAATGTCAACCCACATATTAAAAATTAGAAAAAGCTTCGTTTTTTTTTCTTGTTTCTTAGATGAAAACTAAATATATTCAGATTTTCTGTAAATTGTCATGTATACCCTCTGTGTTATATACACCCCATTTGTTTGACAGTTGTTCTAAATTGTCATCATGTAAATGCAAAATATTGACTATGTCTTTTTTTTTTCCTGCCTCTTACTATTATTTAGTTAATCTATCCTGCATAGCACATAACACATAGTAGATAATCCATGAAACTTTGTCAAATGAATGATTTCATTTGGCAAAATTTACATTTTACACAGGGATTTTCAATGAAGGGACATGTACTGGGAAAAAAAAAGAGCCCTGGAGGTTTTTATGTTTTCAGAGAACATCTAATTCCTTGTTGAGAATCACAGAGCATTGATGACTGATAATGTACCTAATGGACTTGCTCTCACAGATACCATTTGCATTTTAAAAGTAGTCCAGTCGAAATTAAAGAGGGTGGTACATTTACAAGGATTTTAAAAATGATTATTATAATCAGTGCTGGAAATTGTGCTGGTTGGAATGTAAATCGGCACATCTTTTCTGGAAAGCAACTTGGCAATACAAATCAGAACGTTTAAATTTGTATATCCTAGACATTTTGCCTCAAGGAATTCTTTTCTGAAGACATAATCTTGAATTTGTTTAAAGATTCCGCTACAGCAGGGTTGTTCAGTCTTGGCACTATTATCATTTGGGGGCTGGATAATTTGTTGTTGCGGAGGGCTGCCTGTGCATTGTAGGATGTTTAGCAGCATCCCTGGCTTCTACCCACTAGATGTCTGGAGCACCTTCCCTCTGTCTGTGTCCCTGATGTGAAAACCAAAAATGTCCAGACCTTGCCAAATATTTACTGTATGTGTTTGGGGACTGAGGGGGAGTCAAACGAGCCCTGATTGAAAGCCGCTGAGCTACAATAATGTTGATCTCAGTACTGTTCATAGAAACTAAACGATTAGAAATAACAAACATTACCAAATAGGTGGAGGAGTTGGTTCCAACTCATAATAGCCCTGTATAGGGAGGCCTGGTGTGGTGCTGCATGATAAGCACTGGACAGCAAAGTCAATTAGAACCATAAGGTCGGCAGTTAAAACCCACCAACTGCTCTTTGGAAACCCTCTACAAGGTGGGTATGAGTTGGAACTGACTAGATGGCACTTAACAACAACACACGGTTTCCCAGGCTATAAATATTTACAGGAACAGAAAACCTCATCTTTCTCTTACAGAGTCACTGGTAGATTCAAACTGCAGACCTTGTGGTTAGCAGCCCAGCACATAATCCACTAGGCAGCCAGAACTCCTTTACCAAAAATAGGAGTGGATTAAAAATGTATTATAGATGGTGGCTAGGGTAGAGGTGCAGTGAGGTTCGCCATCAGAAATACCACAGACTACCAGGCAAAGCAGATTCAGGGCAGAGCTACAAAACTCGGAACCACATAGGTAGGAACATTTAAAAAGTATGAAGGCTTATAGCTAGTGGAACTTATACTGGAAGTAAGAAATAACGTACTTTTGAATCTGCCAAGCTTGGCGGCCTGGAGCCAACAACTTGGGTGAGACCAAACAGCAAAATCAAGCGGGAAGGGGCAGACACACCTCAGAATAATGCTGTGGGAACCTAGGAGTAAAGGTGGACAACACACTTTGTCGATTTTGCTTTGTTCTGATTTTCTTTGCTTTTTTTTGGGGGGGGAGGGTATCTGTTCATTGGACCCCATTGTTTGCACACCTCCATTCTGGTGACTAGAGGGGGTACCTGAGGGAGTGAACACCTCCCCGCCCCCACCACTGGTGGGTTCTTCTGCCACGAATGCGCACAGATATTCTCAGCCCAAAAGCCAGCCTTGAATTTTTTTTTTTTTTTTAATACAGAAAAACAGAACAAGGGGTGTGGAAAGGGAAAGAGAATTTTAAAACAAAACAGGCTGAAAATTGAATTAAATCCTGAGGTACAGCGTAACAACCAACAGTGGCATCTTGAAATCGGTCAGACAGCTTTGAAGGCAAGAAGCTGAAGAGTGGACATTAAAGTCATATTCATATTAGTCTACAGATTTTTTTTTTTTTCTTCTTGCCCTAGTCTCTCTTTTCTGTGATTATAGACTACAGTATCCAATCTAGTTTTTGTTGTGTTATTGTTGTTTTGGTCTTGTTTTCTTGCTCTTGCTGTTTTGCTGTTTTATACTCCCCCTCCCACCTTTGGGGGACTCTTTCTCTTCCTATATTACCAAAGAAGAGACAGCAACTGATGCCATATACTCAAGCTACAATCACACTCTATGAAACACCCAAATCCAGGCAAGAACCATTACCAACTGCCATACACCAGGGAGGCAGACAACACCTGCGAAAGTTACTCTGAGTGAAGCAATAAAAAGAGTGAAAAGGGAAGGCCACATCCTGATCACAAGACAATCAGAAAGTATAAAAATACCAAAAACACATACTCAATTAAGTATTAAGGCCACAGATAAACACTAAACATGTCGTAGAAGCAAAAGAAGATGACCATATCAGCACATGTCCTAAAACAAGATAAAATATCTGAGACAAATGACCTAGAGGTAGACCTGGACTGCTTGCTGGAAGGAAGGCAGGACTTGGAAATACCTGAGAAGCAATTCAGAAAAATGATTATTAAATGTTTCAAAACACTTTACAATGCAGTTGAGAAAAATAAGGAAGAAGTCTGGAAAGCACTACTGTAACAATTAAATAAGATAGATACAATTCAAAACTTATAGAAAGAGGTTCAAACGATCAATAATAGAATATCAGAAATAGACAATACACTGAAAGAGCAAAGGAGTAGAATAGAAGAGATGGAAGGCAGAACCAGTGAGCTGGAAGACAAATCTCTGAATACCACTAAGAACAAACAGAAAAAATGATACAAAAAAAATCTGAAGAAGGTCTAAGATTCATGTTGGACAACATGAAGAGGAATAACTTAAGAATTATTGGCATTCCA
>NW_006408536.1:900372-958450 GCF_000296735.1 Chrysochloris asiatica
TATGCTACCTTGAAGAATAACAAGGAAGCTGCAAGCCACTGCATAACATGGATGAACCTTGAGGATATTATGTTGAGTGAAATTAGTCAGTCACAAAAGGAGAACTACTGCATAGGACCACTACTATAAAAGACTAAGAAAAAGAACCCATACTAAAGGGGGGTGGGGGGAATTCTTTGTTGATTGCTGGGAAGTTGAGGGTGGGTGAGGGGAGGGAGGGGAAGGTGGAGCACAGGGTAGGGAATAGACACAGGATAGTTTGGGTGCTAGGGAGGGAGGCAATACTCAAGAAGGGGGAGGGGAATGGAAGAACAAAGCGGACATGAAAATAATTAGGCAGGTTTGCATGAGCTAAGTGGGACAGAGGTAAATAATGATGTATGCACAACCTTGGAAAAACAGGGCTCTGGGATACAGGGGTTGAGACATGTTTGGAATGGGGGAAAGGGGAGAATAATGTTAAGATGCTTGGCTGTCTTTTGAATCTTGGTTCCCCTGGCATACCATTATAAAATAGATACTTGAGGAGGAGAGAAAGGAACGGCCAGAAATATCACCATAGAAAGTTTGTAAGTCCGTCTTCTGTCTGTAACTAATTGGAATACCTAAAATGGGGCTACATCGTGCCCAGTGAAGGAGGCTTCCTGCAGAGCCTCTGCAATACACAAAAGCATAGGTGGAATCCTGAACAGCAGCCATAATCTTCTGAGGTGGGAAATCTCCACTTGAAAGGACAAGCAGACCAGCCTGGAGTGGCTAGAAGAATAGAAGATACTTCTCGAAAGAAAGACTAACAGAAAAAATAAAAAAAACAATATAGTCAGAGCGACTGTATTGAACAAGCAAGTTGCTCACCCAGGAGACATAAAGACAAGTGGTCGGGTCCCCTCAGGGCAAACCTCCTTCCAAGACTAAGACTCAATGGGAATACACGAGCAGACATGCGCTCTGATTGGTGATCATTTTGGTCACCGATAAGGGGAAGTGAGGGAAAAACAGCAATGAAGTTGCTAGCTAAACCCTACAACGTTCAATAGACTTCTATGAACCCAGATGAAGCCTGGTTGGCTGCAGTGTGGCAAGACCTGGGTAGTCTTGGGCCCAGAGTCAGTGACATAGCCACAGAGGACTAGAGTGGAGAGTGAAGCGTCCAGCTTGCAAGAAGAGAAGAAATATGCATAAGAACACCCACACTTGCAGATAATATCCACTTGACCTGGCTTCAATGACTGGATGATCAGAGTTCAACTAGAAGAAGAAAGAAGAGGAAAAAAAGAGTAATCTGATACAATTTGATGAACTTGACCTACACCTATGAATGCAGTAGCTCAAAAGAGGGAACAAATCTTTACAGTGAGAATCATTCCCACCCCCTTGATACACAGAGTAGACAGGGATGGGTAACTTGGACATTGGCTACCCAAAATGGGAGTTGGAGGGGGGGTGGTAAAAGGCAAGAAATGACTGGCTTACAAGCTTTCAAGAGGGAGCCTGGATCCAGAGGACGTGGAGGAAGGTAGAAACTCCACTGAGTAGTATCCAATCTGTCTGTGTGGGGTTGATGAAAGGAGAAAGAGATAGGTCTCTTGTGATACAATAGTGAATAATTGTTATCAGGCCTGGCTGTGAGGGTTGGAAATGTATAGGTAGACATTTTGTAGCCAAAGGAGGGTAGTGACTGACTTTGCTGTCTAGGAGCGGAGGTCCCTGGGACCATCAAGGGAGAAGAGAGGAGAGAAGGACCCTACCCAGAGAAGCAGTGACACCAGAGATGGCGGAAGAGATGATGACATGGAGGAGATGGAGTGGCTGGGGACTTTAGACCCAGAGAGGGAGAGGGGCTGTGTGCTGACGACCGGGGAGCAGGCTTGCAGGGTCTTTGGCTGGTTGATGATGCATGGAAGGGATTGTAACCATGGCAATGAAATGATATTAGATAGGATGAATGTAAAGCTAATGTTCTCCCATGTAAACTATCACATAATTAACAATAAAACATTTAAAATAATATATAGATTCACACAGTTGACTGTTATTCACTGTTTTAAAAATTATTTTGCAGAAGAATACAGTGATAAGAAAGACCCTTTCCATATATTGTTAAGAAGAATTATTGCATTACAAGTTGTTCTTTTTTACAATGTGAAAAAAGAAAACACTTAGTGGATAAATGTTAGAAGCAGTTTCTCCTTAGGTGGTGAATTTAAAACTTTTTGTTTTCTTTGCTATTTTTTATCTGTACTTCTAAGACATTTCACAATAAGGATCTGTTACTTTAAAAACAAGAACACAGACAATATGTTTTGCTGTTGCATTTTAAAGCATAAAGTTGAAAGGAGATTTCCCAAAAGGTATAATAACCAGGGTTTGAGGCAGGATTTCAGTTTGCAGGCTCTAATAAAGTCCTGATGTGGCACTTGAGGATAAGAACTGAACCTCAAAGTCTTTTTGAATTGTGAGGTCAGCAGTTCAAAGTCACCAGCCGCTCCTTGGAAACCCTAGACAGAGTCTCTATGAGTCAGAACCGACTTGACGGCACTTAACAACAACAATAAAGTCATATGACTTAGATAATTGCCCATACTAGTTATAAATTAATCTTAATAGAGATGATGCTCTAGAAAGTATGGTCTCAATTTTTAAGAATCACATCAGATTATGGAAGTTACCTACCTGCCTATCTCCCTTCCTCATTTCCTTTTCTCTCAGAACAAATCTCTACGATATTCTAGATTCCTCAGCATTTTCAATCAGTGGAAAACAGGCAGAGGATATTCAGTGGTAGAATTTTCACCTTGTATGTCAGTGTTCTTCCTTTTTTTGTTTTTTTAAATTTTATTTCCAGAAATCTCTATTGGATCACTGGATTTCTTTATTACTTCATTAACCCAAACAATTTGTACTGCATCACTTGATATTCTCTATAAATGGAGGTCATACAATTATTCACTTTTTTTAAAAACGTAAATATATATATTTCAAGTTTTTATTGTGAATTGAGTGATAGTTTATATGGGAGAACATCAGTTTTACACTCATCTCTGCCTCCATCTCTGGTGTCGCTGCTTCTCTGGATAAGGTCCCACATTCGGCTCATGCTCTTCTCCCTTGATGGTCCTAGAGTCCTCTCTTCCTGGACTGTAAGATTAACTCCTCCCCCTTTTTGTTAAAAAACTTCTACCTTTACAGTTGTGACAATCACAATTAGTCATGATAATAATTACTCACTTTTTTTTTTTCAAGTTTTTATTGTGAATTGAGTGATAGTTTACATGGGAGAACATTGGTTTTACACTCATTGTTTCATTGCAGTGATTACAATCTCCTCTGTGCATCATCATTCAACAGTATTTGCTTCTAATCCCTCTGTGTGCTTTTTTTTTGGGGGGGGGATGTACACAAAAACACTCAGGAATATATAATCATTTAAACAACCCACAGGCACTTTCTGCAAGCCTGCCTCTTGGCTGCCAGCACACAGTGTTTCTCTTTCCATGAGTCTAGAGTCCTCAGCTGCTCGATTTCTCCATGTCCTTATCTCTGCCTACATCTCTGGTGTCACTACTTCTCTGGATAGGGTCCCACATTCTGTTCATGCTCTTCTCCCTTGAAGGTCCTAGGGTCCTTTGTTTCTGGACTCTAAGATGAACTACTGCCCCGTTTTTGTTACAAAACTTCTACGTTTACAGTTATGACAGTTGCACTTAGTCATGATAACAATTACTCACTATTGAATCATAAGACTCTTATCCTCATCTCCTTTCACCAGACCCATCTAGACAAGATGCAAACTATTCAGTGGGGATTCTACCTTCCCCCACACACTCTGAAACTAAACTCCCTCTTGAAAACTTGTAAGCCAGCCACTTCGTGCTTTTATTGTTCCCCCTCCCCCATTTTAGGTAGCCAATGTGTAAGTTGCCTGTCCCTATCAACCCTGTGTACGGAGGGGAAAGGATCAATCCTTGATGTGAAGATTTCTTCCCTCTTAGTTGATATTTTAAGCTACTACATAAGTATAGGTCAAGCTCCTGAAATTGTAGCAATTTATACTTGTTTCCTTTATCAAAATTTGTTATCTTTCTCTAGTCGAGTTCTGATTATCAAGCCATCAAAGCTAGGTCACATGGGTACTATCTGCAAGTGTGAATGTTCTTGTGCGTCTCCTCTCACTTCATATCAGCTGGGTGCTTCACTCTCAGTTCTAGCCCTCCAAGGCTATGTCTTTGTCCATGAGCTCAGGAGTTCCCAGGTCTCAACATACTTTGGACCAACCAGCCGTTTCTCTTCACTGTCTCATCTCCAGGTTGATGGGAGTCTATGGAACATGATCAGATTCAGCCCATATCTTCATTGCTGCCTTGCCCCCACTTCCACTCACCAGTAACCCAACGTGGTCGCCAGCAAACTTGCATGCCTGCTCATGTGTTCCCTTTGAGTTTCAGTCTTGGAGGGGGGTTTGTCTTGAAGGGACTTGATTGCTTGCCTTGATGGGTCCCCATCTTCCACCTTCTTTTGATGCTTTATGCATCAGTCAGTATTTTGCCCATAGAATACTAGAATGTCTTCTTGAACGTCCCTTTGAAATTTTCTGTTCAGCTCTTTTACCTTCTCATTTCTTCATTTGCTTTAGCATGTATACACTGGAGAGCAAGTTTCAGAGTCTCTTCTGACATCCATTTTGGTCTTTTCCTTCTTTCATGTCTTTTAAATAACCTTTTGCTTTCCTCCTGTATGATGTTCCTTATGCCATTCTCAACAACAACAAATGCCATTCTACAACTATTATGGTCTTCTGTCATTAGCATCAAAAGAAGATGGAAGAAGTACTTTACCAAAAAGTAATGGAGAATGTTAAACCATTTCAAGAGATAGCATATGATCAGGAGCAAATGGTACTGAAAGAAGTCCAAGGTACACTGAAATCATTGGAAAACAACAAAGCTCTAGGAATTGAAATCTTTCATCAAACTGATGCAGCACTGGAGGCACACACTCATCTATGCCAAGAAATTTAGACGACATCTACCTGGTCAACTGATTGGAAAAGATCCATATTTGTGCCCATTCCAAAGAGAGTTGACCCAACAGAATGTAGAAATCATCTGAAAATATCATTAATATCACATGCAACTAAATTTTTGCTAAAGATAATTTAAATGATCTTTAAAGCTGTTGTTTAAAAAAACAGCTACAACACTACATTGACAGGAAACTGCCAAAAGCTTCAAACCGGATTCAGATGAAGACATGGAATGAGGGACTTCATTGCTGATGTCCGATGGATACTGGCTGAAAGCAGAGAATATCAGAAAGATGTTTACTTGTGCTTTATTGACTACAAAAAGGCTTTCAACTGTGTGGCTCATGACAAACTATTGACAATATTGTGGAGAATGGGTATTCCGGAACACTTAATTGTGCACATGAGGATCTTGTGCACAGACCAAGAGGCAGTCATTTGAACAGAACAAGGGGACACCGAATGGTTTAAAATCAGGAAAGGTGTGTGCCAGGGTTGTATTCTTTCACTGTACTTATTCAATCAGTATGCTGAATAAATAATCTGAGAAGCTGGGTTATATGAAGAAAAACTTGGCATCGGGATTAGAAGATTCATTAACAACCTGCGATGTGTAGATGACACAACCTTGCTTGCTGAAAGTAAAGAGGACTTTACTGTTGAAAATCAAAGACCATAGCCTTCAGTATGGATTGCATCTTAATGTAAAGAAAACAAAAATCTTTACCATTGGACCAATAAATAATATCATGATAAATGGGGAAAAGATTGAAGTTATCAAAAACTTCATTTTGCTTTGATCCACTATCAACACTCATGGAAGCAGCAGTGGAGAAAGCAAAAACAAATCCGCTGCACAAGACCTGTTTAAAGTGTGCAAGAGCAAAGATGTCAGTTTGAGGACTAAGGCATACCTTACCCAAGCCATGATATTTTCAATAGCTGCATATGCAGTCAAAAGTTGGCCAGTAAGGAAGACCATAGAAGAATTGATGCATTTGAGTTATAGTGTTGGAGAAGAATGTTAACAGTACCATGGACTGCTAGAACAAACGCATCTGTATTGGAAGAAGTACAACCAAAATGCTCCTTAGAAGCCAGAATGGTGAGACTTCATCTCTCATACTTTGTACATCTTGTCAGGAGAGACCAGTTCCTGGAGAAGGACATCATACTAGGTAAAGTGCAGTGTCAGTGAAAAACAGTAAGCCCCCCAATGAGATGGATCAGCACAGTGGCAGCAGCAATTGACTCAAGCTTAACAACAGTTATGAGGATGGCGCAGGACCAGGCTGTTTTTCATTCTGTTCTGCATAAGGAGGCTATGAGTCAGAACCAACTTGACAGCACCTAACTATGACAACACGTCAGTGTCCTGGCATGGTGCTGTAGGATGAGTAATGGATGCCTAACTACAAAATTGGCAGTTCAAACCCACCACACTCCTTGTCAACTCTATAAAGGTTTGCTGTGAGTTGGAACTGACTCATCAATACTTAAAAACAAACAACAACAAATGCCAGTGACCTTGGTTTGATTCCCAACCAATCCACCTCAAGCATAGTCACAACCTTCTGTCATTGAAGGCAGAAGTGTAACTCTGATGCTAAATAGGTTTCAGTGGAGATTCTAGACCAAGGCAGAGTAGGGAAAAGACCTGATAAATCTACTTCCTAAAATCAACCAATGAAAACCCTATGGATAACAGTGTGCCACTCCCCACCTATTGTGCATGGGGTACCAAGATTCGGGGCTTGACTTGGTGGTGACTAACAACAGCGACAGTGCAGAAGAAGCTGTATCATTGGATTTTTGCTCTCCCTACTGGTAGCGTAGTGGTTACGAATCGGGCTGCGAACCTTAAGGTCAGTGGTTCGAAACTACCAGCCGCTCCGCAGGAGAAAGATGAGGCTTTCTACTCCCGTAAGGATTTACACCCTCAGAAACCCTGTACAGGGTCGCTATGGGTTGGCTCCGACTCGAAGGCACTTAACAACAACAACAACACAGCCAAAAGTGAAAAGGCTAGCTAAATGAGAATATTAAAATGATCTAATGGATCTGTTTCACCTTGAGGTTGAACACCTGTGAAGTGTGCATAATTATACTTCGAAAAGAACCACATTCTAACTTGAGATTTGAAACAAACTTGTAACATCCAAGCCAATGTCAACTATAGCATACTTGCTTCCTTGTTTGAAATTCTATTTTCTCCCCTGACTTTTGACCATTTTGCAATTCTATTTTCTCCCCTGACTTTTGACCATTTTGCAAATATTCGTTTGTACACTTTCTTTTCTAAGGTTTTCACTCAGATCATAAAAGCAGAATCCATTATTCAACTTTGATTTTCTTTAGCAATAGTTGGATCTGTGTTTCTTTCAAATGCTCACAATTACTGCTACCTGCCTTCTGAAAGCCCTGGTGGGTATGGTTATTTAATCATCTTGATTTCTCAGGTGATCACCTTCTTATCATTTATTTGCCATAACTTCAAGGTTTGCTTGAAGAACACCAGTTTTAGCACCCCTCAAGATGAAGATGAATTGTTTTATTACAAATTGAAACATTGAGCCTGTTAACATGTGGTAAAGAAAAACAATTCAACCATTCCCTCACCTGTATCTCCAAGAGATACACCAAATTTTAAACGTTGCATGGGAGGCCTCTGCTTAAACAAAATATATACTGCTACTAACATCTTAGTTACCCCCAAAGACATGTAAATCAAACTATGCTAACATCTGGTTTTCCATAAATCAAAATCTTTGAGACTATCCTTAAAGAACCATTTGCCATTTAAAGGGAGAATTTTAATAAAGGAAAGAGAGCAATTAAAAAAACAACAACTGTGGGCTTCATTTGGAAACACTCCCCAGACAACCTCCCCCATACATTTGTTCTCATATCTTTTCAGTTCAAGAGATGCTAATCTATTTAGAATAACTTGTAAATCGTTTTCCTTCAGAACACTGACAAGATGACTCTCTTGATATTTAGCAAAAGGCTATAGCTCTCGGTTTGAACTAAGGTGAACTTACCTTATCTTCATCAGTAATGTGCAAACTTGCTTCACTGCTGAAATATCATCAGTGTCTAAGATAACAAGCGTTCTCGATTTCAAATTGATCACTTAACAAAGATAGAAAGAGAGAAACCTTTGCCAATGGAAGGCACAGACTTATGGTTTAATGGCTATGGACATTTATTGAAACTAGCTCAACTTTATTCTCTAACTTCCCTCTTTTAAAATATAACATACCTTGTTATGGTTTCACAGTGTGATTAATGCCATTAATACCATTAAATTGTTTACCTGGAAGAATGTTGAATTAGCACATGTTGTGTTATGTATATGTTTGTACAATAGTATATATAAAAAAAAAAAGGCAGACCTTTAGATGCTTATTAAAAAGTTATAAAAATAATGCTTAAACACTTTTCTACGTTTCACCTTCACCTCTGAGAAAGCACCAGGGGGGAATCTGCAGAACAGTAGCCTCCTTGGTTGTTAATGAGCGGTAACTTGGACATTTCTCCTTAGCACAGTGCATTTTGATAGTACCTTTAACGCTGATGACAAGTTAAAGAGTTGATGAGCAGGGAGGATAGGAAAGCCCTCACTTTGACAGTAATATTCCAGGCTGTGACAGATTGACAGTACAGAAGCAAGGGGAGAATTTGGGAGAATACCTGCCCTGCTGTAAAACCACCTCACAAATGCATATGAAGCTTGTTCAGCTTCTCACACCATTTTTCTCTTCTCTGGATCATTTCCTTTTCATAGTAAAATAGAGTTGGGGCACTGAAGACAAAGGAACCGAAAAACTGACACCATAGGTGAGAGCCTAGACATCGTTCTCTTTGAACCTACTCCTTACAACTGTATGGCTTGTTAAACAGTGAACTTTCAAAATGAAGTGCGGACACATCACCTGGGAATCTTGTTAAAATACAGACTCTGATTTTGCAAGTCTGGATTGGGGCCTGAGAGTCTGCATTTTTAATAAGCTCCCAAGGGATGTTGCTGGCTGTCAAAGATTATATTTGATTCTGAATTTAATGTATAATGTCAAAGTTCAAGTAGAGCTCCCCCAACCCAGCTTGAAAAGAAGAAAACAAAACTCGTCGGCATAATATGTTTCAAGGCAAGGAACATTTAACAGGCCTTCTTTCTTCTTTCATTCACAATTCATTTAACCTTGCTGTGGTGAACACTACCTCCACTTCTCAAGTAGGGGGACTGAGGAATGAAGGGTTAAAGGAACTCTGCCCAAAGTCACATGCCTAGAAAGATCGGAGATATGGAGCAATAATTGGCCCTATTATCTGGCGTCTTCATGTTCAACTGCTTTGTATAGCATTTTATATGAGTAAAAGGCTTTTGTACCCAGGAACACATCTGATCCTCACATATATACCCTGTGAGAAAAGTAGAGTAGACTTTATTATCCTTACTTCATAGAAAAGGAAAGTAAGGCGGGAAAGATGAAACATTATGAGCAAGGTCCCACAGATAATTAGCAACCAAGTTAGAGCGGTCATTGAGCCCTTCTGACCTCTTCTCTTTTATCATTCTCTTTTATTATTATCCTGCTATTAAACAGTAATCAATTTGTAAACTAGAATGAAAATAACAACAACCGGTAATATGCTTTAGAAATTTCCAACAGGGAAAAATTATCATTATTTACAAACTAAACCAATGAAAATAACTTTAAAATGGGAGACTCTGGTGTTCAGCTTCATTTCAGTATCAAAGGTTTCAAAACTTAAATTTTCAGTGGTTCCTACCTCTACATTATATCCTGGGGCTGAGGAAAGGAGGGTTGGGGACATGAGTTATATGAGGGGGCTTCAAATTTTCATGGAAAAATGGAATGAAAAGATAATTGATTTTTTCCGTGAATTTTGAAGTCCCCTTCTTTGTATTTATGCTAACCTTTAGACTTTCTGTAATTATCATATTTTTTTCTCATACTTTAAACTAAATTATTCATTGCTTTTCTTGATTTAAAAAATTGGCCTTGGGTAACTGGGAAGTAAAATCATTTCAGGCGAATCTGCCTTATTTTTCTTAACAAAAATAATTTTGACCTTACAGATGATTCTAATTCCTGTGTCTTCAATCTTTCTCTCATCTGGCTCTTTTCTGTAAGTACTTAAAGTAAAATAAAAAGCTCTCCTTTTAAGCCACATATTAATACATTAGTTCTCTCTTTTCTTTAAGAGACAAACATTTGTTTTAAACTTCTTATTGTGAATTGAGTGAAGGTTTACAGACAAGATAATCAGTTTTACATTCAACATATCAATGTTTGTTTCATCTCAATGATTGCAATGCCCTCCATGCAATAACAGTTACCCCACTTCCTCCTTGTGATTCCTATTTCCATTCCACCCTTCTCCCCAGCCCCTCTCAACTTTGTCCTTAGGTAAACGTTGTCCTTTTGATTTTGAGTGATTGTGAAGATACCTCACCAGTATTGTTGTACCCGCCCCTCACCTCCCTCCCCCCATATACCTACCTACTGCTTGGCTGAGAATTGGGCCACGAGGTTGAGTTCCTTTCCAGACCTGAAGGGTGGTCAGGGTCATAGTCTCAGGTTCCTCCAGTCTCTTTCTGACCAGTAAAACTGGACTTTAAAAAAAAAAAATCTAATTTTGAGTTTTGTTCCAAATTTTCTTCCTATCTGGGACCTTCTAGTGTGATATCCTTTAGCACTTTTGGTAGTGGTAGCTGGGCACCATCTACTTCTTCTGATCTCAGAGTTGTGGAGACTGATGTTCACATGCTCCATAATTGATTCTAAGCATCTTCAATTCTCATCACTCTTCTTTCTTTCACACATGGAGAGACCAATAGCTGTACCTTAGATGGCTGCTCAAGTAAGAACTTTAAAAATTCCAGACATTACTCATGAAACACAGGATATAGACCATTGCCTTTGTGGACTATGTTATGCCAATTGACCATGGTGTTCCCTGAGATAATGGTCCTGAGCCCCCATCCCAGCAACTCATTGCCTTATGATATTTGATAATATCTAGGAAGTCTTCATCATTTTGTCCAGTGTAATCTGCACCACAGTTTTTTTGTGTGTGGGTTTTTTTTTTGTGTGTGTGTGTATGTGTGTGTGTGTGTGTGTTTGCAGGAAAGGTAAATACTCATGTACCAATAGAGTCTTCCAAATTATTATTTGTGGGGATACTCCCACTCTTCCTTCCATATCCTCTCATCCCTTGCCTGTATCCATGTATCTACCTGCAGAAGTTGTTCTTCCAAGGTTGTGTATACATCACTATTTACCTGTATCCCTTTTAGCCCTTTCATACCTCCCTGTGTCTTCACCTCTCTTTATTATTCTTCTGCCAGCCTCCCTCTTTTTGTGAGATACAGGTCTTGTTTCATATTTCTTCACTTGAATTTTCAGTTTTACCAACACCATTTGTTAAAGCGATGATCTCTTTCCCATTTAATGTGTTTTGGCCCTTTGCCAAAGATCAGCTAACTCTATGTGGATGGATTTACTTCTGGGTTCTCAATTCTGTTCCATTGATTTGTGTATCTTTTGTTGCACCACTACCAGGCTGTTTTAACATTATGGCTATGTAGTAAATTTTTAGATCAGGAAGTGTGAGGGCTCTAACTTTTTTCTTCTTCTTAATCAGTGCTCTGCTTATCCAAAGCTTGTTTCCTTTCCATATAAAGTTAGTGGTCAGTTTTTCAATCTCTTTAAAGAATGATGTTTGACTCTGGGTTGGGATTGTGTTACACCTATAGATTGCTTTGGGTAGTAGTAACATTTTCATAGTGTTAAGTCTGCCTGTCCAGGAACATGATATATCCTTCCAATTCTGTAAATCTCTTTTGGATTCTTGTAGTAGTGCTTTGTAGTTTCTTTTTATAGGTCTTTTGTTTCTCTGGTTAGATTTATTCCTAAGTATTTCATCTTTTGGGTGGTTATTTTAGTTGGTATTGTTTTCCTAGTTTCCTTTTCAGAGTTGTCTTTATTAATACAGAAGAATCCGACTGATTTTTGTATATAGATCTTGTACCTTGCCACCAGAGACAAACATTTATAAGGACTTGTCTACATCTGCTATCTCTCCTTCTCTATTTTACCCCTCATATTCTGACTCCATGATTCCATTGCAAACACTGTCCCTAGAGTCATCAATTACTTACACATTGGTCAACTCCATGGGATCACTTGACTTTTCCAGTAGTATTTGAGGTATTTATATTTCCTCCCCTTTGTGAAATTCTTCCTACCCTCTGCTTTTGAAGCTAGAGGCTCTACTGTGCTTACTTATGGCCATGTTTGTTTCTTTTCAGCTTCCGTTATAGATACCTCCTCCCATATTCACTTTCCTTAATTTAACAAATATTTGTTCTGTCTTATCTTTGTTTTCTGTATTGTGTTAGGTGCTGGAGATAAAATTGTGATTGCAAATACATTGTCTCTACCCTCTTGAAAAGGAGCCCTGGTGATGCTGTGGGTTGGTATTGCATTGCTAACCCAAAGGTTGACAGTTTGCATTGATCAGCCTCTTCATAGGAGAAAGATGAGGCAGACTGCTCCCATAAAAAATTTACATCCTCAGAAACCCTTGAAAGCAGGTCTACTCTGTCCTATAGTGTCACTATGAATTGGAAATGACTCAATGCAGTGGTTTTCATTCTCTTGGCATTTACCTTCTATCAACAGGGAGATAGGCCATGGGATGTTAGGAAAGATCCCCCAAAGGAATGAGGGTATGGTTGAAATCTAAATCTGAAGGATAAGTAGGGACCGATGGGGTGGAAAGGGATTTAAAGAACATTTTGTGCTCAATGAGTGCATGCACAAAGGGCTTGGGATCATGAGAAGCAAGGTAGATGACACAGGATTAGACTAGGGAGGTTGGGATGGTCTAGAACATGCAGGCTATTTTTTGACATGTTAGTCATTTTGCTTTTTCTTAAGTGCAGTAGGAACTATTGACATGTTTTACGTGTTAAAGGGGCATAATCAGATGTGCATTTCTGGAAGATCAGTCCAGCTATAAAAGAGTGAACAAACTGAAGACTACAATAATAGATCACATTTGATCAGTAGGAGGATACTGCAGTGGACATGAAGTTGTAAATGAAGGTTGTTTAGTGTAGGCTGATATCAGCAAAGATTGAGAGAAGAACGTGTTGGCTTAGATGTGAGGAAGAGGATACTTTCAAAGATGGCTTAGGGGAGAAATGATCCTTGAATTATTTGTGTGGGGAGAAGTTCGGGTTCTAGATAGATTAGGAGATCAACAATAGTACAGGAAAAAGGGTATAATTTCCATTTTATTGGAAAAGGAGAAAGAATAGATGAGGTGAATAGTTTATCATTTGGTAATTTCCATGTCTACTGAAAATAAGGGAGCATGGTGGTGTCATATAATAAGCACTACAAACCACGAGGTCTGCGGTTTATGCCTGCAAGCTCATATGTGGGAGAAAGATGAGGCTTTCTACCTCCCATGAAGATTTAAACCCTGTTTTATTGTTTTATTGTTGTTAATTGCTGTCAAGTCACTTCTGAGTAATAGCGATCCTGTATAGGGTTTCTGAAGAGTGGCTGGTGAGTTTGAACCACTGACCTTACAGTTCCAACCAACCTTGTGGTCCAGTGCTTATCCTACATTGCCACATATACAGGATCTTTATTACCAAAATTGACTTGATGGAACTTACAAACAGCAACTACAACTAGGAATAAACCAAAAAACATAACACCAAAACTCGTCAGTCTACTCTTATTCATAACAACCCTATACAGGATTTCTGAGACTGTAACACTTTACAGGAACAGATAGCTTCATCTTTCTCCCCAGGAGCAGCAGTGGGCTTGAACTGCCAACTTTGTGGTTAGTAGCCAAATCCTTAACCCACAGTACTGAATAGAGAGGTAAATTTAGCCTAGTTAGAAAGTAAGGTGAGCAGAGTGGGAAAAAGTCTGAAACAACAGTTGGAAAACAAGGTCAGTCAAACTCAGACAATTTGCTCATCGGTAGATTTCTGATTCTAAAGATGAAAGTAAATTCTTTATCAATGACAAGTTTTCTTTCTATCCTTTTGAAAATTTTAGCTGGATTTTGTAAGAAGCATTAAGGGTAAAAGGGAAACATGATACCATTTTTTCTTTCTTCATAGCCTAGTAGATTACGAACTGGGCTGCTAAATGCAAGGTCAGTAGTTCGAATCTACCAGTTGCTCAGCAGGAGAGAGATGAAGCTTTCTGCTCCTGTAAAGATTTACAGAGTCAGAAACCCTATCTATACAGGGTTGCTTTGAGTTAGAACCGACTTGGTGGCACACAGCCACTACCATCTTATACTAAGACTGGAAACTAGAGAAAAGTGGTACATATACACAATGCCAAGCCTTGAACACTTTATGCTAATACATTTCTAATGGGATCACATAAAAGGAAGTCACCAAATATTTGCTCAAAGTGAATTTTCCTGGGAAGGCAGTTGAGCACTGACAGAACTGGGTAGATGAGTTATGGAAGAAATCTACAAGACTTGACTTAATAATGAAAAGTTAAGTTCTGGAGATGTGGGTGAGTTCTGAGAATACTTTGAGCTACTGAGTTCAATTGCAGTCCAAACCTCATAAACAAATCCCAGAAGTATCCAGTGAAGATGGGACCAGGGGCATTTACTATAGCAAACTGGGGGTTCTCATAATATATTGCACGTAGAGAAGAATCTACACAGGATGGCATTCCAACAATTCTCATTTTCTTTTCATTTCATTCACTCTGGCTATCAAATCATTGAATTGATTGTGTAAATGTTTATCATGTGTTCCTATTCCAATTTACTACCTGGTAGAGTGTTCCTGTGGTACCCAGAGTTGCATGAGGTGATGCAGGAGGAATCCTCCCACAGGCCAGTATGAACCAACTGGAATCACACAGAGACTCTTGAAAAGAAGTCCAACATTGATCTATGGAAAGAGAGACCATACCAGAGAATGCAGAAGATGCATTCGAAAACATCAATTACTGAAAACAAAAGATGAGAAAGCATATGCTTTTTCACAGTACTGTTTGAGAAAATATGAGGGGCTGTCAAAAATTTCTTGGAAAAATGGAATGAAAAGATAATAGAATTTTTCCACAGACTTTTTGAACCCCACTTGTATGACCATAATAAATAAGAGGTAGGAAAATAAAATGTGCTAAGAAAGCAGGGAAAGTGGAAATTAGAAGTGCTAGATATAAAGCTCAATAGATAAACGAAGACTATTTACTACAGTCAGCCCTTTATTGGAAAGAATAATGAGGAAAATTGACATTGCAAAATCACCAAGATGGAGGAACTCTTGAAGAGATCTCCCCATTAGAGAGAAAGGAAATACAAAGAGAGAAAAATTCTGAGAACTCATACAAGTCAAGGTCAGAGAGCATAGGTTCAGCAGCAGAGATGACCCTATCACTGAAGATCAGATCAAAGGAAATGTTAACAAAAGACGTAATAATAATAAAAAAAAATTCCTAGGGAAACAAAAGACTTGGATTTTCAGATTGAAATTATAACAAAATAGGTGTTTGAGGAATTTCCTAAATTATATTATTTTTTCAACTTTGAAAAGCGGTCTGAGTAATATTGACTGCATTTAATTCTAGATATTATGATTCAGTTTAGAGTGCATTATCATGTTTGAAGTAAAGTAGGAACAAAGTTTTTATTAGTTGTTGATACCTGGCGATAGTTGTTTTAATCTCTAAGAATACATTTTGATTCTTTATGTAAGCTAACACAATAGGACCAATAGCAATCATAATCTCAGTATGCTTTATAAATACATAAGATAATAAGACAAGCTTCTCCTTCTAATTATAAAGCCCCTGGTACTGATGTGGTTCATTCCTATAGTTTTGGCTTATGTTTTGATTCCAAACTTGAATACTATCCCCCCACCCCACCCCACCCCCTACCCAGTAAATACAAGCAACTGGTAAACTACCAGCAGCAAATAAATCATGGTTTGACATGCATAATAAACACACACCCTTTTTTTGTATACTTTATACATCTCATGGAAGAGCATCCAGATATTGAAAGTATCCTGCCCAGGGACAAGATTAAGGGGAATAGGCCACTTGGATCACTTCTTTTTCTTCTATCCATAACAAATAGACTACACGGGAGAGGGCTCCAATGGCATCCAGGATTCCATGAGTTGAAGAAGGAGAAATTCTCCCACCAGACTTGGTAATTTTTTTTAAATGCCTCTGCTCAGTTAGGTTAGTCTGGGAATGTGTCCAAATATAATGAAATAAATGTTTTGTTGTTGTTATTGGGTTCCATCAAGTCAGTTACTGAGGCTATAAACCTTTATGAGAGCATAAAGCCTCATCTTTCTCGCTTTGAGTGGCTGGAGGGTATGAACTGCCTACCTTGTGGTTAGCAGCCCAGTGCTTATTGTACAGAGCAACCAGTGCTCAGTTTAGGAGGCTAGAAGTCAGAATTCAAAGCAACAGCTCTGAATGAATAAAATAAATACTTAATTTAATTTCTGTAGATAAATTAGGTCCTGGTATAACGCTATAGGATAAGCACTGGATTGTTAACTGCAAGGTTGGGTGTTCAAACCTACCAGCTGCTCCTCAGAAATTCAATACAGAGTCATTATGAATTGGAATCAACTTCACAGCAACAACAGCAGCAGCTAAATTAGTAGCCATCTGGGGGGAAAATAAGAGGCTAACTTCACAGGTTTTATATACATATGGAGTCCTGGTGTGGCTCTGTGAGTTAATGTGCCAGACTGCAAAGCCATTTGCACTGCAAGGTCAGCAGTTCAAGCTCACCGGCTGCTCCTTGTAAACCCTATACAGGGTCACAATCAACTTGACAACAATAACAAATATATATATACCAAAATTGGTATTTTCAGCTTTTATTAAATTTTGTTGGGATGAAAGTTAACTCCTAATGTTCCATGTCTTACAACAACAAATGTTTATTTTTCACTATTATTATGTTTTTTGGTTGTGTCATCCAAGTCTCTAGCCCATGTGTCTTCTTCATTCCAGGACCCCTTCTGATAGATCATTCACTATGTGGAAAATGTGTTTCTTATTTCAGAAGGAAAAAACAAGGACTGAAATATACACTTTTTCCTGCTTCTGCTCGGTTGCAATGCATAACCATTATATTGGCCAAATTAAGTCACATGACCAAACTTGGTCTCAATTAGGTAGGAACATATACCCTTCTCGCAGGGCATTTCTGAAAACCACCTGACTACTGACTACTGGTAGGCATGTAGAGGAGGGGAGCAGATAACTGGGAAATCTGTCACAGTTGGCAAACTTAAATGCAGGAGAACATAAAAGTCATAATGCATAAAACGAGAGAATGATCACATCAAATTATCCTTTGTTAAAAAATACATTGGATTAAAAAAATACAGCTATTTATTATCTACAGAGTCACAAGGAAAACAATAAAGTCAGACAGAATAAAGGAATTGGGAATTATTTCTCATGTAGATATAAATAAAAGTAAACCATAGAGTGAGACAAAACAGAATACAATTTATCATACCAATTAGTCAGTGGAGAAAAAAATGATCAAGTCATTAGATGCCCAAAAGGCATGTGATTAAATTCAACATCTATTTTTCATAATAACAATTTGTAAATTACTTCCTCAATATTATAAGTATATTTAACTTCAACCAGAAGCCAATACCATATGTAATACTGAACACAATGGCAATCCCATTAAAATCAGGAACAATATAAGGATGTCTTCTCATCCTACTGTAATTCACTTTTCTTCTAGAAAATATAGCCAATGCTTTTGTTGTTATTTTCTAGCTTAAAGAAAATATTAGAAAGGTAGGGGAAAAACAGTTTGCATAAAATACACAGAAACTTAAGAAACCTTAAAACTATTAGAATAAACGAATTCTCAGTTAAGTAGTTAGTTAAAAAATAATTATGCAAAAATTAATACTACTATAAAATAAGAGTTAGTTAAAATATAATACAAAAAGATCCTTCACTCACAACACAACCACCTTCTTAGTAAGTATCCAAAGCATAGTTTTGCATGTATTATATGATATAATTTCTCAGGCCACAGGGAATTCAACCAAGGATTGACTCCTAACCCAAAGGCAGTCATTTATATGTTGGCCAGGAGCCTCTGAGCTGCATAAATGAGTCGATATGTATTTATTATTGTCTGAACCAATCAAGTCCTGGTGTGGTGCTATAAGATAAGTACTGGACTGGTAATCACAAGGTCTGCAGTTCAAACCCATCAGCCACTCTTTGGAAACCCTCTACTGAGTCTATATGAACCAGAACTGACTTGACTGCCCTTAATAACAACTCTGGACCAATCAGATTCTCTCTGTTAATGTGAAACCCACTTAAAGACATATTTATTAGAGCATTCTCAGAAGCCAAGACAACACATAACAAGAGTTAGTGTGTTATTGTAGGATCAGCAATGGTCTGTAAACCACAAAGTTGCTCTTTGGAAACCCTATAGAGGGTCGCTATGAGTCAGAACCAACTTGATGGCATTTAACAACAACAACAAAGTTAATATGTACTTTGAAATGAAGGAAAGAAACAGAAAAACCAATGAGAGCAGACGACGGAGATTCACACGGAAAGGTGGACATGGAGGAAAAGTATACTGGTAGAGTAGTTTTGTCATTCCACCCAGACAATATCCTTGGTTACATAAGGGTTTCTGATTGGATTAGCTGTGGAAATGGAAGTAAAAACAGAAAACCATCTTAATATATGATCGTATCTAAATCTTACAACCTAAAATTGCCAAACACTGATGCTATTTGCAATTGAAACAAAAATACTTAAAACTAAGTAAAATGTCTACAACAAAAGGTCTATACTTAAAGAAAACGTACAATATTTTAAATCAAGAATAATTCAACAAATGAATAATTATATATCAGGTCAGACAAGATTCAAAATTCAAAGATGGCAACTAGATAAAAATGAATTTGAATTTAAATGCAAATTTAACCAAAATGCTAATGGGTTATGTAGAAAGTTCTCAAAATTGTCGTTCCTCTGAATCTTACAAAGCTACGTCCAGAAGTTTATGGTATTGTTGTTTGCTGTCCAGTTCATTACAACTCATGTTGACCCCCTGTGTTACCGAGTAGAGGAGAGGGTTTTCTGAGCTATAGTCTTAATGGAGCAGAGTGCCAGGCCTTTTCTTCTGCAGTACCCCTGGATGGATTTGAGTCACCAACCTTTAGGTTAGCAGTCAATTGTAAGCTATTTGTGCCACCTAGGGACCTTCCAGTGTAGCTATTAAAGAAATACTCGTATCTCAGAAATATGGATAATATGCATAATAACTAATCTGAAAATAACTAATATACTTATAGTCTCTTATTGAGGAAACAAATAAAGTCATGTAATTTTGTCAAAGTATGTAAGTACATAGGCAAGATTGAAAACCCTATGGAGCCGTTCTACTCTGTACACATAGGTCCATGAGTTGGAGTTGACTTGATTGGAACTAACATCAATGTGTTATTGGGTGTGTTAACTTCATCATTCTTTAACAAATCTTTTTCAGGATTGTCTTGGCCACCTATTCATTCACTGCCTTTGAGTCAGTTCTGACTCATAGCTACCTTGCACAGGGTTTCTGAGAGTGGCTGGTGGGTTTGAACTGCCCAATTGGCAGTTAGCATCGTTGCAAGTCCAGTGCTTATTCTATAGGGCCACACCAGGGCTCTTAAAGATTAAAGTGTATGATAAATGTAAAATTTTATTCAGTGTGTAAAGAGACTGCTACTTTATGGTTTTAAAAACATTGGATAAAATTTGAGGGATAAAAATGAAATCTACATTCAATGTCATGAAGCACCAGATACAAATTTAACAGGAAAAGCCAGAGAACAAAAACATTTGCCAGCAGTCTCTAACACCTTAATGCATACAGAGGAATTTTTTTTTTTTTTTTTTTGTAATAACAGATAAGGAGAAAGAAGGATAGAAACTAGAAAGAAAAAAAAAGCACCATTTCTAAAAAGGGATAATTTGTTCTAGAACATAAATAAGTAACACCTAAATGGAAAAACAAAAATAAATCATACAAAATCTCACTGCCATTGAGTCAATTCCAACTCATAGCAATCCTATAGGACAGAGTACAACTGCTCCTTCGGGAAATGGTCCATGATCATGCATTATTAAACCTAACTAGAAACCAAAGGAACGCTGATAGCTCACTTGGGTCTGTGACAGGGGATGTTTTCTGGGAGGCCATTGGTGTTGGAAGAAGTATAACCAGAATGCTCCTTATAAGCCAGGATGGCGATTTTGTCTCTCGTACTTCAAACATGTTATCATGAGGGACCAGTCCCTGGAGATGGATATCATGCTTGGTAAAGTGGAGAGTCAGTGATAAAGGAGAAGACTCCCAACAAGATGGACTGACATAGTGGCAGCAGCAGTGAGCTTAAACATTAGCAAGAATTGTGAGGATGGTAAAGTACCTTGTTGTGTTGCCCTCTGTTGTTCATAGTATTGCTATGAGTTGGAACCGACTGGATGGCACCTAGCAAAAACAGTATATAATCACATTTTTAGAAGAGGATTAAATTTGAGTAAAAATATCATGATATATTATCAACCGAGTAGCCCCGGTGGCACAGTATTTAAAGCAGTTGGCTACTAGCCACAAGGTTGGTGATTTGAACCCACCAGCCATTCCTCCAGAGAAAAATGTGGCAGTCTGCTTCCATAAAGATTACAACCTATGGGTAATTACAACTCTACGGGTCAGTTCTATTCTGTCCTACAGGGAATCTATGAGTACAATTTGACAATGTTTTGTTTTTTAATTATTATATTTTCAAGTACAATCTTTGGATTACAAAATACTATTTATAATATGAATGTAATTTTTATAAGAATGAAATTTTGTGTATCTGAGAAAAAAATCACTAGAAATATTGCTGTTTGTAGGTACTATGAAGTTGGTTCTGACTCATAAGTAGAAACATTGTTAAGTGCTGTAGAGTTCTGACTAATAGTGACCATGTATAGGGTTTCCAAGGAGCAGTTGGTGGATTTGAACTGCCAACTTTGTGGTTCAAACTTACCTTGTGGTCCAGTACTTTATTCTACAGTACCACCAAAATATTCATGGTTACTCCTGGATGGTACAGGGGATTTTTATTTTCTCTCTCGTTCAATTATGCCTATCCCAAATTTTCTTTAATATGTTTGGATTCATAATATCAGCTACTGCTATTTTAATTTAATTCAGCAAATTTCTACTGTAGTCACTTTTCCAGGAAGGATTCGTATTTATAGTCCTTTTTTAATGTTCAACCCATCTTCTTTTCTCCGTCATGTCCTACTTTATTTGGATTATGTTTCTTACAGGCTGTGGTAAGGTGCATTGACGTCTATCTTCCATTCAGTTGTAAGCTGCTTAAGTGTAAAAGCTATACAAAGTCTAGGGCTTAAATCCTATCACTTCCTACATAAGCGGTGCATATGCATACCCAATAACTAGAGGATGTATAAATTAGGATTATAAAGAGTCGGAAGTGCCCACCAAGTAAGCTGAGGATGCAATCATTCTTTATGGCTGGTTGAGTCAGTCTGAAGAACCATCTATCATCCATGAATCCTGGTAGAGTAATTTACCTTTCATTTACAATTCTGCAACACCTGTTGTTGTTCAATGCTGTAGAGTTGGTTCCAACTCAGCAACCTTGTATAGGGTTTGCAAGGAGTGGCTGGTGGGTTTGAACTGCTAGCATTGTGGTTAGAAGTCCCGTGCTTAACCTTCAGCACCACACCAAGACTCCACCCACAACATGTAGCCCACAGAAATTTTATAAAGATTATCACATTACTATTGTGAATGCCTTTGTCCAAGAAGTCCTCTAAGGATGTTTGCCTAGTGATTGCTCAGTAAATTCTCATTTAATGAGTGAGTGGGTTTAACAATGGAAGAAAGAATATGGAAAATCTGAGCAGCGTTACAGCAGAGAAGATATAATCCTGGGTTTGTAAAGATTCAAGTTTGTCCTTTACTACAATTTATCATAGGACCTAGTACTAGTCATTTTTCTGGTTCTATGTAAAGGAAGACAATTGGATTAGATGATTCTTAAAGTCTCTTGCAGCTTTGACAATCTATGATCCTAACAATGAATTTAACAACGCTGAATTAATATTAATATAGACCCAGAATGGAAGGTCCAAATTTCAATTTATTTTGTCAGTTTTTCTTGCCTGCAGTGGGATTTTTCCCTAGTCTTGAGGCCCAAATGTTTCAATAACCAACCTGTAGCAAATGAACATATAAATTGGCATTCTGACACTGGGCTAGTAATATGATCTTATTTTAGTTTTTAAATATCAAAAGAGGGAGGTTGAAGGATAAGCAAGTACATACACTTAGTGAAATGCTCTGTGAATTCATTGCTGCTTTTTAGGGAAGCACTGACTGTAGAAAGGCAGTACACTCTTGCCCTAGTTACAGAAAAGCATGGTTTCCCCAAGTTATTGTCTAACTTAAAATGCAGTTTTTATTGTCAAATGTAACTTTCAGGTAGATATGCATATAAGAACGAACACTTTCTCAAGGTAAAATGAAGAGTGTAATAAGCTTGCATATTAGTAAATACCGTTTTACCCACTGAAATGTCAAGGATAAATTTGAAGTTTTCCACAATCCAAATGTCCTTGAAAACTTCATCTGCAGCTGATTGCCAAGAGCCAACCAATGCAAAGCAAACAATGCTTGAAGATCATAATTATTGAAAGCATCCCAAACTCAAGTGATCCCAGTTTAAATAAGGTTTTCCTCGATCAAAACTTATGTCTTCCCCCAACCCCATCCCACCCTGACCTGATCCCCGACTCAAGAGAAGAAATAGAATAGTCTAAGACCAGGGTGGGTAACCTTTTTTCTGCCAAAATTTATAACATCATTCACAGGCCATACAGGATTATCAACTTAAAAATTAGCATGCTATATTTGGTCAGGCATTTAATTTTAATTCACCCCTGTGTGATGGCTGGAACTACAGTTGCGTTGGCAGGACCAGACCAAATTATTTTGAGGGCCTTATATGGCCCGCGTGCTGGGCATTTCCCACTTCTGGTCTAAGATATTTAGGTCATGAGTGTGGCTGGTTTTGTCCCTCTTTTTAACTAGGCCAAGTTCAAGGTCATCTCTGTTAGAACCACATTTTCAGCTTTCAAAATGGCATTGCAAATTTTTTATGGCAAAAGTTTATTATATATGAAGTATGTATTATTTGCAATAAAGCTATTTGTTCTATAAAATAAAATATAATATCCTCTATTTTTCAGAAAAGAAAATTGGATTTTTTAAAATGTTAAAAGGAGGCAAAGAGAGTCTTTCAAAAGATTTAGCTAGTAAATATTAGAAGAAATTGATAAAGTATTTAAAATAGTTTGCTGTATGTTCTCCATATATTAATAAATGAAAATATATAACTATATCTATGGGATAGGCCCCAAAGTCTCTGCCCTGGCATAAAGAGTTAAGTAGTTAGACACTAGCTAAAATCTCGGTAGTTCAAATCCTCCCAGAAGCACCTTGAAATAAAGGCCTGGCAGTCTACGTTCAACAAATCAGTCATTGAAAACCTAGTGGAACACAGGTCTCCTCTTACACACAAGGGGTCACCATGAGTGTGAATTAATCCATGACAACTAGCTTAGTTTTTATGATAGAACAGGATCAATATGTTGACTTTTGCTTTTCTTTCTATTATACTTTCTACAGCTGTTCTCCATGTAAATGTATTGTGTGTCTTTTTTTTTATGTGTATCTGTGTGTATTTCTAGGACACCATCCCTTCCCTATCTTTAAAAAACACATTTTTTCCTTTCAGATTGTAACTCTTTCTTATAGAGCAGAGGTTGGCAAACTATGGCTGTTGGGACAAATGTGGCCCAACACCTGTATTTTTTTTTTTTTCTCTTTCTTCTGTGACTTTAATGGGAGCATTGCTATTCATTTTATTGAATTCTCTTTTATAAGCACCAAATCCTAATAACCTAAGTCAATTTTCTGAACAGAACTTCCCTCAGGAACAATATAATGATGCTCGTTCCTCTGAACATCCACATGGAAGGTCTACCAAAAGCAAAATGAAAACGGAAGCGGGGGTGGGGGGCAAACAGCCCACACAGAAATACAGAGTAACAAAAATCACATTCTAGGGGTTCAGTGCACGAAGCAGCCTCAATTGTGCTGCTGGATCATCCTTAGGCTGACTGTCAAAAAAAAAAGAGAGAAAGAAAATACACACACCCTAGTGCATCAAAATATACATTTTCCATTTGCTTTTTTTAAAATTAAAATTAATTTTTAAAAAACCCTTAAGGAATTCATAATCAATTACCTGCCTCGTTCTGATGCCATCTATGATCAGTGACATTCATCTTCAAGGCTTAGTCTTCCACACAGTGTAAAATACCCACAATTCCAGGTATAAAGGGATACAGATGATCTCCTTGGAGAAATCCACAAGATAATACGGGCGCCCAAGCTGTTCTTCATAGAGCGACAAGGCTTGTGTCAAATTGTCACAGTTCCCTTGTGTAAAATATCTCCCTTCCTGTTTCAGTACTTTCAATGAGAGGTCAAGAATCAGTCTGAGAAACTCCCATGTGGAATCTTCCTCTGGAGACGCAGAGATGGGGACAGCTGTCAAATCATTAATCACATAATCAAACTTCCTCCCTTCTTTGGCATACCTCTTCAGTACTGGAATGTAGTCTTCTATTAGAACCTGATAGCATTCTCCTTTAAGATTGTCTAAGACTTCGCCACATGTTTTTCACATCTATTTCTTACACCCATCAATCATCATTTGGTCAATCTCTACCATAGTGACCAACTTTGGTTTCCATTTGACTATTTCACATAATATGCCCCCATCTCCGTCTCCAAGGATCAGTACGTCTTTGCCAGTGTAATCTTCTTTTCCACTGCCCATGATGGCCCGGGTATATGACATATCACTCTCTGCCAAATTGACATCCCCACTGAGGATGAGAATATTTCCAAATTGCTTTGAGTGTAGAATTTTAATGTTCTGGTGAATCTTCAACATATACCACTTCATCGATGTCATACTTCACCAAGTGTCCATCAGCAGTGGGCCAATATCTGTCGATGGTCCCTCCTCGAACTATGGGTAGTAAGCACTTCACCCTTGTACTGTCCTGACTCAGTTCTTTCATTCTTTCTTCCACTTTGTTCAAAAGACTGTCCATTTCTCTGTTGCCTTGCACATCACTGTCGTAACTCTGAAAGTCCAGCAACACCAATCCATGGGGGTAAATTCTCAAATTGGCAAAGCTGCTGTTTTTGTTGGTGCAGGTTGCTAAGTGGCCAAGGTCCTGCCAGGTATGCACCGACTCCATCATTTCCTGCTCCTGGAAAATGGACTGGAGGCCTTTCAGAATGGTCTCGCCATCAGCTTTGGCGCTGAGAATGAAGTCCAGGGTTCTGTGCTGTGTTGCTACCATAGTGTGGCGAGGCACAGGGCCATGCCTGGGAGGCAGCGGCGGGCGGTGGGAGGGGCCGCCGTGAGCGGTCCACCAACAACTGTTTTTGTAAATAGGATTTTATTAGAACATACTCATATCTATTCATTTGCATATTGGCTCTGACAGCTTTGCATTACAAAATCAGAACTGAATAGATGTCACAGACACTATCTGATATGACCTACAAAGCTCTAACTATGTACTATCTGGCCCTGTAAAAATTATTGGCCACTGATGTAGGCAATAATATACTTTCTATTTTTTTCCTGTTGTTGATTTACGTTTTCCAAGGCAAGTTAAGTACAACACATGTTCCATGGAGACAGTTCATAAAAAAAAGTTCCCCTGTTGTCTTAGGCTGGGTTATCTAGAGAAGCAGAACCAGTGAAATTTATTTATGCTCTGGTAGCATAGTAGTTATGAGTCGGGCCGCAGTTTGAATCTACCAGACATTTCATAGGAGAAAGGTGAGGCTTTCTGCTCCCATAAAGATTTACAGCTTTGGAAACCCTATGCAGGGTTGCTATTAGTCAGAACCGACTCCATAACCCACCACTACCACTACCATATTTATATATGTGGCTACAAAGAAATTTATCTCAAGGAAGTGGCTCACTCAAATTTGTTGTTGTTGTTGTTAAATGCCATTGAGTCGATTCCAACCCATAGCAACCCCGTATAGGGTTTCCAAGGAGCAGTTGGTGAGCTTGAACCACCGAACTTGCAGTTCAGATGACTTTGTAGTCTGACACATTAGCCCATAACGTCACACCAGGATTCCAAATTAGAGGCTGGCATATCCCTAGTTGATGGGTCAGACAAACCCAAGATCAGCTGATTGGACAGCTGCCTGTTGGCTTACAGACTGTGAAGGCTAACATGTTCCAAGACAGGCAGGTAATACGTCAGGCTGCTGGCTCAAGTGCAAAAAAAAATCAAAGGTCAGGTGACCATGGATCAGATGCAGGATCAAGATTATGCCAACAAAAACAAAAACAAAAAACCTAGAGAAATTTGCCAGAATGTCCATATATATTACATGCAGAACACATCCCTGAGGAAGCTCCCTTTCAACTGATTGGCTACTCGTAGCAGATGTCATCATGGAAGTGATTACTATCATATCTCATCAGTACATAACTGCCAAACTATATAACTGCCAAACAAGGGACTTGTACTCTAGCAAAGTTGACACACAACCCTATCATGTCTGGCATATACATTTGGGAAATTCTGTACACTGAAATTCTGACTACTTTTGTGCTTTAGAAAATGCCATAGTATATGAGGAGCTTTGACAAGTCCTGTAGAAAAGAAATATGTTGAAACAACTTTAGCTCAGTGGTTGGAAAGGTGGTTAATCATAGCTTTCCTCACAAACCTTTTAAGCATTAACCACTGCCCCCAGGAAATGGTGTTCCACAAACCAGTCTTTAGAAAATTCTAGTAAAGTGCTATATTCTTTAACATTAATAAATAGATTATTATTCAATTTTTTTCTGTAAATCTGGAACACCACCAAAAAAAAAAAAAAAAAGCCTCTCTGTCCTTCTTCTAGATGCTGTAATGAGGAGTACTGGTGGGGCGGTATAGAATAAACACTGGACTACTAACCACAAGGTCAGTGGTTCAAGCCCACACCATTCGCTTCTTGGAAACCCTATATTCACAGGGTCATTATGAGTCGGAAATGATTTGACGGAAATTAACAACAACGGGGAGGGTAAAAAGAAAATGGGAAGGATCACTAGAAAGAATATTAAATGATTTTAAAATGGTGAAGTTCATATACTGATTTAAATATATCAGCCTCATCCCTCCAAGTGGCCATGACCTAGATTCAAGAGGTGAGAGGCACAGCTATTTAAGCCTGATACTCTTAATACTTAGATAGTATCAGACATCTCTACCAGGGGCATGTAAATATGCTCATGTAATGATAAGATTAAATATATTCACTGTCATGGCGACTTGCTCTGAGAAAATATAAAGGTCTGTGCTTGCAAAAGTGATGGCGAAAGTGATAGAAGAGCTGAAAAACAAACAGTGTAAGAAAAAGTTCAAGCAACTAGAGTCTCTTATCTTCAAAGATGAGAAAACAGAGTGATTTACTGAGAGACTTTAAGAACAGGGATTATTATTATTTGTGGCCACCAATCCCAGTGAAGATTTCTAAAAGATAAATTTTATTCATTTATTCTCTCTTAGACACTGGCATACAACCACAAAGAAGATGCTATTCCTCCTTTGATGTGAGTAACAGGCAGAAACACATGGCATTAACATGAGAGGATGCACTGGGATAGAAGAATGCATGGGGTGCTCTGGAAGTGCTGATAAGGAGGTACCTGGTTAGAGATGTAATAAAGTGGAGTGTGGGCATTAGTGAAGTTTCCATAGAGAAGCTGCCTGCCAGTCTTTCGTAAAAGGAAGAACTACTTCCGTATATTGAAAGAGGTTGCCTTAAGGTCTTCCTTATAAGTTCCTTGTTAGATGCATCTGAAAGAGGTGCTCATTCTTAAAAGCAACTTATGCCTTCAATTAAATTACAGGTTGTATGAGAGCTAGAGTCTTTATAGTTGTGGTTGTCATTTTCCTTTTGCTTTCCACTGTATCTAACAGCTTAGCAGTAGGACTCCTGCTAGGATGGAGTAAGAGGGCATTTTACCTTGGTTCCTGTACTTTGAAGGCCTGCTCTAGTCCATTACCTAGGGGTGAGAGTTCCACTTGGAGTGCAGCTCCCTCACCTTCTTTCTGGACCACATGTCAGCTTCCAAGGCATGTGTGAGCCTCTTCCTTGGTTCTGTCCATTTAAAGGTGTACATTCTGCTGGTGTATGCCATTCTGAGGATTGGCTAAGGGCCAGCTTTATGTTGAGGGGATATGTGGGTAGAGGATGGAGGTTGGCCATGTGGACTGGGTGTCCACATGCCTGTGTATGTAGCTCCTGTGGGACAGAGTTAAGGCCAAGGGAAGAGAAAAGTTCCAGGCTGGGACTGTCTCTACTACTCAAGGTAGAAGGATAGAACATGTATTATTTAATTCTCTGCTAGATTGACGTAATTTTCTCTAGGTCCCACAAATTTTAGGTGCAGGTTGACCTAGCAGAGTGTCTTAAGTAATATTAAAAAAACAAAAACAAAACCCACTGCCGCTGAGTTGATTCTGACTCAGAATAATCCTATAGGACAAAGTAGAACTGATCCATAGGGTTTCTGAGATTGTAAATCTTTACTGGAGCTGATAGCCTCATCTTTTGCCCATACAGTGACTGGTAGGTTTCACCCCACCATCCTTGTGGTTAGTAATCCAGTGCATAACCCACTGCACAATCGGGGCTCCTTCTTATTTAATATATTGTTGTTGTGAGGTGCCGTCGAGTTGGTTCCGACTCACAGAGACCCTATGCACAACAAAATGAAACTGCCCTGTCCTGTGCCATCCTCATAATTGTTATGTTTGAGCCTAATGTTGCTGCCACTGTGTCAGTGCATCTCATTGGGGGTCTTCCTCTTTTATGCTGAACCTCCACTTTACCAAGTATGATGTCCTTTGCCAGGGACATATAGGGAGTTAAAATATATTTGTGAATTGATTGATAATTTAAAAACTATTTAATATGCTAAAATTTTATCATTATAATATTTATTATATAATTTCACACATAACTAAGGAGTTTTTTCAACTACTGCAATGAAGATTTGTTCATAGATTTATTACATGTGTAATTCCTGAGTGGCACTAGTGGTTAAGTGCTCGAATAACTGAAATGTGGGTGGTTCAAACCCACCTAGAGGTATCTCAGAAGAAAGGCCTGGCAATTTGCTTCTGAAAGGTCATAACCTTAAAATCCTATGGGGTGCAGTTACAGTCTGCAGCCTGTGGGGTTGCCAGGGGTTGGAATCAACTCAGTAATACTGAGTGGTTAGTATCAGCCATTAGTTTTCATTAAAATCAATGAGGATGCTTATATAACATGCAGTAGGAAAGTACTTCAAGTTTCTTGGCACCTAACTCAGATGTCTAAATAACTACCAAGAGATTATTTCTCCTACTATATGGCACCAGGCATTAGCTTGACGCTCTGTTCCCCAGTTTATGTGTTGTGTCCTTTGGCATTGGAATTGCATGACTATATCTGTATTCTGCTGTTTTCCTGATTTAGCAGTGGCTCTGTTTGAATTCTCCCCCTGGGAGAAGAGTGTTTGGTGGTTGTTCTTGGGGAAGTATGAATCTAAACATACTCCATGGTAGGAACCCAAGTCCCAAAGACCAACCTATGTGCCCTATGTGTAAACACACACACCTGGGCTTCTGTTAATGGAGGATGTTAGTCAGAGGGCTTTTGCATCTGTCTGTCAAGACTGAGGGGCAATCAAGAGCATTTTGTTCTGTACATTTTTTAAAAACTTGATCTGCAAAATATGTGGATTACTTATACACTGTATTTAGCAATATTTCACCTTCTCCTAAAGACTCTCAATTGAGACATTGTGCATACACAGTAATCCAAAGTCGCATGATTCTATTTCAAAGTAGAGCTTTGCACTTCAGCTAACTTGCAGAAAGGAGCATTTATAGATAAAGCAATCTTCTTTACACTAATTTTCTGTATGGTAATGTTACCCAGGTGGCTCAAAAAAGTTAACATACCTCCCTAAGTGTCCAACTTAACTACTACAGAGTAGCTGAAGAACTGGGGAGTAAGAGTTCAGTATTAGTTAAGTCAGCATTTCTGCAGCAGATAATACATCCTTACTAATGCAAGTCCTACAATGCCAATTAGTCTTTCTGTACAAAGAATTTATAGCTTAGAGTATGATCAGGCTGACTTACTACTTCCACATTCGGTTTTTAAGCTTTTTATTTGCTGTTGTTGTTAAATGCCATCAAGTCTGTTCTGAATCATAGCGACCCTGTCTAGTGTTTCCAAGGAGTAGCTGGTGAGTTTGAACTGCCAACTTTGCAGTTCAAACCAATCTTGTGTTCTAGTGCATCACCCTGCAGTGCCACACCAGGAATTTATGTTTCATAGACCCAATTGTTTGGTCCTGAAAAAGTAACTGCATTAGGTCACATGTGCATATCTTGTCTGTCTGATCTAGATTGATTTGCAAATTATGGTTCTTGTCTGTGATTGCACACTACAGCTGTCATCTCAGCTGATGTAACTGTAGCATTGACAGTGCAAAAAAAGTAAATAACCCACCTCCTGGATTGCTCAAAGTAGGGTCAGTGTCCTACCTTTCTCCTAATTTCCTTGGAAACTTGTTTAGCATTTAAAATAGTAGTATTCCTACAAAAGAAGTTATGGAAACATCAGAAAAGAATAAAATAATAAAACCAATTAACTAATAGAAAGTGGTTGTGGGTGGGGTGGGACCTAACTGAACCTGGGACAAGGTAGAAGGAATGATTTTTTTCTTTAACTTTTTACATTTAAAAAATATTCTTCCCGGAGAAGCAGTTATGCCTGAGATGGAGGCTGAGACGATGATGTGGAGAGATGGAGCTTTTGGGAACTTGAGACACAGAGAGGGAGAGGGGCTGTGTGCTGATGACCAGGGGCATGCTTGCAGTGTATACCCTTTGGATGGGATTATAACCATAGCGATGAAATGATATACTATAGGATGAATATAAAACTAATGTTCTCCCATGTAAACTATCACATAATTCACAATAAAACATTTTTAAAAATACTATAGCTTGGGTCAGGTGCATCTGAGTCCTCAAACTGACGTCTTTGCTCTTGAACACGTTAAAGAGTTCTTGTGTAGTAGATTGCTTAATGCAATAAATTTATCATTTGATTTCCATATATTTATATTCTTGTACTTGTAACTCTATAGCATATTAGAAATGAAATTCAAAAATTAAGGAAAAAGCAGCCAATCCAATAGAAAAATGGGCAAAAGACCTTGAACAGACACTTCACACACAAAAAATAATCCAAATGGGCAACTTCGTTGGTCCTCAGGGAAACACATATTAAAACCAAAGTAAGGTATTACATCTCAATCAGAATGGTTAAGTAAAAAGAAAATGCCATGCATTGGCGAGGATATAGACCAACTAGATTTTTCATACATGGCAGATGGAGTTGTGAAATGGTCCCACCATTTTAAAAAATTGTTTGGCAGGATCTCTGAAAATAAATATATGCATACCAGATGGCTCAGAAATTCCACTTGTTGGTAAAATGCCTAAAAGAAATTGTGTACTTGTGCATGGAAGACATGTACTAGAAAAGTCTGTAACTATGAGAATGAAAGAATGAATCTCATTAATGTCGTGGTGGGATAACCTGCATGCTAATTCCATGGCTGTGTTCAGCTAGTAAAGATATGTTGAGTTTTGATATGTGTAATTCTCTACATACAAATTATACTTGAAACACAGTGACACCTTAGAACAGCATGATCTAGGATCTAAGGAGTTACTCCAGTTCTGGTATAGTGAATTTGTCAAATCAGTCCCCATTTTCCAAAGTTACAGAACACATAGTTATGGGCTATGACAAATATTACTTTCTTTTGGATTACTAACAATAATTCAGGATCCAGTCAGAACTCAATAAACTGTGAGCATGATTTCACAGGATTGTGGCAAAGTTGCTTCTAGAAATCATGAACATAAGGGCACAGATTTTTTTGCTCAGTTTTCATCACACACTGAAATGATCCCCTTTAGACTGGTTTTGAAAAGCAAACTTAAAAAAATGGAAAAGTGGGAGAGGGGTTCAGCTTGCCAAAATTGAGTCATCAATTTTAAAAGGTCACAATTTTGGAGCTGACTGTATGTAAGAAGTGAAAAAGAGAGAAACGTAAGTGTCAACCTTGTTGAGACTTGCACTAATACCCAAGACCACTTGAAAATGTCTGCATTATCAGCAGATACACTGCAGCTCATGAACTGCATCCCTAAAGGCTTTACTCATACCTTGGCCTGCTCAGGAAGAAATAATGGCTTGTCTATTTCATATGTATTATGCTCAGCCTACCACACCAAAAGCAAAAGGGAGACTGTCAGTTCACTGGGAGACAGAGAATATCTTTTTCTCGCTTTCATTGTTTCCAACATTGTGTTTCCCAATGAATAAGCAGTTGGGGCAGAAATGTTGACAGAAACATAATTAAGAGGTCAGAGGTTTGACAGGATTGACAAAACACTACCCTGCAGTGTCCAATATGATAGCTACTAGCTACATGTGGCTATTTAAATATAAATTAAATAAAATGAAAAAAATTATGTTATCAGTAGCCACATATAGTTTACCTTATTGGACAGTTCAGATTATAGAATATTTTATTCTGCAGAAGATTCTACTTGATAACACTGCCCTAAGCCAGAGTTCAAAAAACTAAGTTCCATAGGTTAAATCCTACCATATATATATATATATATAAACTTTTTATTGTGAATTGAGTGAAGGTTAATGGATAAAATCATCAGCTTTACATTCAACAAATTATATGCTTTGTTTCATCTCAGCGATTACAGTCCCTTCCATGAAACAACAGCTATCCTACTTCCTCCCTGTAGCTTCCCTTTTACAACTTATATTGCACAGATGAACAAAGCAAAAATATTTGATGTGCCCACAGGCACACAGCCTTACTCAGTCCATGGGCCAAGAGCCAGCAGCTGCTCTATCTTTCCGTGTCACTGCCTCTGCCACCCTCTCTACTTTTGCCACTTTTCTAGGCAGGATCTCACACTCCACTCATGCTCTTCCTTCTTGATGGTCCTAGGATTGTTTCTTTCTGAAATGAAAGATTAACCCTTTTAGTTACAAATCTTCTACAATTACAGTTGTGACTATCATAGTTAACCCTGCTAACAATTACAGTTGAATCATAAAATCCTATTAGCATCATCCCCTATTCACTTTCATCAGATCCATCTGGAGAGGAGGAAAACCATTCAGTGAGGATCTACCTTATCCCCTTCATTCTGAAATCAAGCATACTCATGAAAGCTTGTAAGCCAGCCACTTCATGCCTTTGTATCCCCCGATTTTCTATAACAAATGTCTAAATCACCGATTCCTTTTCAACTCAGTACACTGAGGAATCAAGCTTGTTCCTTGATATGAAGAATCCTCCATTCTGGTTGAAATTTGAGAAACTGCATCCATAAACAAAGTCCAATTCATCACATTATAGCAGTTTATGCTTGTTCACAGTATCGAGCATCTTTATCTTCATCTGGTCAGCTAGCCATCCAAACTAGGTCAAATGGGTACTAGCTGCACGTTTGGGAGTTCACTCAAGTCTCCCTCTGCTTCAGACTAGCTGACTGCTTTACTCTCAGCTCTAGCCCACAGGGGTTAGTTCAGTGCCTATGGGTTCTGGAGTTCACACTCTCCCTAAACTTCAGACAAACCAGGCCTTCCTCTTCTCTCTTTCATTTTGAGGTCAATGCCCACCACCTATTTTACCAAGAAGATTTTATTGAAATTCAGCTCATTCATTTACATGCTGTTGCTGGCTGCTTTAAAGCAGAATAGAGTAATGCAATGGAGACCATTGACCCACAAATCCTAAAACGTTTTACCTTTTACAGAAAATGTTTGCTGGTCCCTGCCCTAGACTATTCTTTTTTCTTTTTTTTGTGTGTGAATTGAGTGATGATTTACATGGGAGAACATCGGTTTTGCACTCATCATTTCATTTCAATGACTACAATCTCTTCTGTTAATTATCATTCAACAGTATTTGCTTCCATTCCCTCTGGGGTTTTTTTGAGTGGTGGTGGTGGTGGGGGAATGTACACAGAAACACTCAAGAATATATAATAATTTAAACAACCAATGGGCACATTCTGTATAAGCATGCCTCCTGGCCACCAGCGCTCAGTCTCTCTCTTTCCATGAGTCTAGAGTGCTCGGTTGTTATCTCTCTCCATCTTCTCTTCTCTGCCTCTATCTCTGGTGTCTCTGCTTCTCTGGATAGGGTCCCACATCTCACTTGTGCTCTTCTACCTTGATGGTCATAGGATCCTCTGTTCCTGGACTGTAAGATGAACAACTCCCCCTTTTTTTGTTACAAACCATTTACATTTACAATTGTGATAGTCGCAATTAGTCCTGGTAACAATTACTCACTAAAGAATCATAAGAATTTTCTCCCCATCTCTTTTCAATAGTAGACAAGATGAAAACTATTCAGTGGGGACTCTACCTTTCTCCACACACTCTGAAACTAAACTCTCTCTTGAAAACTTGTTAGCCAGTCACTTCGTGACTTTGTTGCCCCATCATTTTCAGTAGCCAATGTCTAAGTTGCCTGTACCTATCTACCCTGTATACAGAGGGGATAGGATGGATATTTGATGGGAAAACTCCTTCTCTCTCAGTTGGCATTTTGAGCTACTACATCCATAAGTATTTGCTTTAGAATCTCTATGCTGGAGAACAAGTTTCAGTGTCTCTTCTGACATCCATTTAGACCTTTTCCTTCTTTCTTGTCTTCTTAATGACTTTTTGCTTTCTTCATGTATGATGTTCTTGATGTCATCCCACGACTCTTCTGGTCTTCAGTCTTTAGTGTTTAATGTATCAAATCTGTTCTTCATATGATCTCTAAATTCAGGTGGGATATATTTAAGGTCATATTTTGGCTCTCGTGGACTTGTTTTCATTTTCTTCAGCTTCAGTTTGAATTGCATATGAGCAATTGATAGTCTGTTCCACAATCTGCCCCTGGCCTTGCTTTGACTGATGATATAGAGCTTTTCCATCACCTCTTTCCACAGACATAGTCAATTTGATTTCTGTGTATTCCATCTGGTGAGGTCCATGTGTATATAATTGTCTCTTATGCTGTCTAAAGAAGGTATTTGAAATGAACAAATCATAGAAGGCGACACTGACCCCTTCTATTCTTGAAGGAAGGCCGTGTATGTTTCCTGTAAGGGCAGCTGACTCACAGCTATGAGAATGGAAAGTAGTTGGGAACTTCTCGCTGAGCATATCTACCTTGTTTATCACTGTGTGCCTGGCCTAATGTAAAACACAAGCAAATCTTTGCCATTGAGGCAATTCTAACTCAGCAACCTATAGGACGAGTAGAACTACTCCATAAGATTTCCTAGGCTATCATCTTTATGAAAGTAGACTGCCACATCTTTCTCCAGTGGAAGGGCTGGTGGGTTCAAACCACTAACCTTTCCATTAGCAGTTGAGTACTTAACCACTGTGCCAGGGTTCCTTGCCAGGCACACAGTAGGTGTTTCACATGTTGTTGTTAGGTGCCTATGTACAACAGAAAGAAACACTGCTCCATCCTCACAATTCTTGTCATGTTTGAGTCTGTTATTATTGCCACTGTATCAGTGCATCTCATTGGTGGTCTTCCTCTTTTTCATTGACCTTCCACTTTACCAAACATGATGCCCTTCTCCACAAACTTGTCCTTCTTGACATCATTTTCAAAATACGAGAGACATAGTCTCACTATTGTCACTTCTAATGACCAAGAGGCAGTCATTTGAACAGAGCAAGGGATACTGAGAGGTTTAAAATCAGGAAAGGTGTGTGTCATAGTTGTATCCTTTCACCATACCTGTTCAGTCTGTTTGCTGAACAAGAATTCTGAGAAGCTGGATTACATAAAGAAGAATGTGGCTTCAGGATTGGAGGAAGGCTCATTAACAATCTTAAATATGCAAATGATACAACCTTGCTTGCTGGACTGAAGAGGACTTATAATATTTACTGATGAAGATCAAAGATTATAGCCTTCAGTATGGATTGCACCTCAGTGTAAAGAAAACAAAAAATCTCACAACTATACCAATAAACAGCATCTTGCTAAACAGAAGAAAAAACTGAAGTTGTCAAATATTTCATTTTGCTTGGATCCACAATTCTGGAAGCAGCAGTCAAGAAATCAAAGGTCATATCTCATTCAACAAATTGGCTGCAGAAGAACTCTTTAAAGTGTTAAGTAGCAAAGATGTCCATTTTAGGACTAAGGTATGCCTTACCCCAGCCATGGGATTTTCAATAGCTTTATATGCATGTGAAAGTTGGATAATGCATAAGGAATACTAGAAGAATTGATGCATTTAAATTATGTTGTTGAAGAATATTGAAAGTAACAGGAGTGCCAGAGAATGAACAAATCTGTTTTGGAAAAAGGATAGTTGAATTATTCTTTGTTAAGTTCTGTCAAGTGGATTCCAAGTCATAGTGGCCCTGAGTAAGAGTTTCTGAAGAGCAGCTGCTGTGTTTGAACCACCGACCTTGTGGTTAGCAGTCCAGTGCTTATTCTACAGTGCCATGCTTAATACACATTGCTAATTCAACCTAGCAATGAATATTTTTGGTGTTTATTTTCTTAAGATCATTGAATATAAGTTCAGAAGATATTAAACAAACAATACGAAAGTTGTAGGGCAGATTTTACTCAATAATTGAGGTATGTAAAAAAGATCTCATTAGTACTTTACTTTCCCAAGTTGACATTTCAGTACTCAGTTCCTTCTGCTGATCTGTTCATGGCCCGTGCTGTCATGTTCTGCTGTAGGCCGTGATTAGTATCCTAATGCCTCAGATATAGCCTGAGTGTATAATTCTGCTTTTCCCTATAAGACCTCATAGAGGTTGCAAATACATGATGGGAAAGTCCGAATAATTCTAGAATGCAGAACCCCAAACCACTGAACCCTTCCTACTTGGCAGGGGAGTCCCTGGGTATAGGAAATAGTTACCTACTACTAGCCAAAAGGTTGGCAGTTCAAACTTGTCCATAGGTGCTTTGGAAGATAGGTCTGGCTTTCTGCTTTGGAGAAACCTTATGGAGCTGTGTTATTCTGCTCACAGAATTACCATGAGTTAGAATCCACTGGTCAACAAATAACAATATGAAAACACACATAGAGCACCTTCCTAGGTGGAAAGAATCCCATTTTCCTAGAGTTCACTACTTCTTCCTTAGCCCGTCTCTCAATCTAAAACAAAACAAAACTCACTGACATCGCATGTACTCTCACTCCTGGCAGCCCCATATGTGCAGAGTAGAAGAACCTACTTCATAGGGTTGGCAAGGTTGGATTCTTTTGGAAACAGATCACCAGGCTTGTCTTTGCAAGTGCCTCTGAATGGGTTGGAACCTCTAGCCTTTTGGTTATTAGTTGAGCACTTAACCATTGGCAGCCCTCAGGGATTCTTCTCTCCATTTAGACCCTGAGAGTACTCAATGTTTTTGACTAGAAATTGGGATTGCCTTAAGGAACACAAGTGGACACAGTGGCTATTTCCTTACAATGGAAATAAGAAGCACACAAAAAGAACAATAGACACATTCTATTATCTTTCCATTCCATTTTTCCACAAACTTTTTGAAGGCCCTCATAGCAGTATCTCCATAAATTATCCTTGTCACAAGTTATACTCCCTAGAGCCAACCCCTGAGATGAAGATTAGGGTGCACGATATTTATTGGGGATCAACATTTGTGATGGGAATGGGGAGAAAGCATGATTGGGCAGAGGGAGGAATTGAACAGACATGGAGGTCCCCCAAATCCTCACCAAATGAGGTGGAGCTCTGCAGTTGACTATCCTCTGTCAGAGTTGAGGCTGAAATGGCTGGTCCTTTCTGTTCATACCTTTCACTCACCCAAGTGAGGCAACGTTCAGCAGCTGAAGCTGATCGTGAAGAAGTTCACAGCTCAGGCCACCGACTGGACACATTCTCCTCAAGCAGGCAGCAAACCCTTCCTTGAGTGGATATGTGAGTGGTTTATCTCCACACCTTTCTCAATCTTGTTATTGCAAGATGAACAACTAGTTAGTTTCATCCCATTACATAAGTCCTGGTGATCTGCTGAGGCAATCCTAAAGTAGTTTCACTCTGAAGTACCTGGGGTTGTCATGAGTTAAATGTATGTGATGCCAATAGATTTGGTTTACATTTAATAAACCTTGTTATTATACAGTACTTCATATTTTTAATGTTTTTTTTTTCATGTAACAAGATCCTGATTTTATCTTCATATGTAAAGCAACTATTAATATCACCATTTTACAGATGATGATACAAAACTCAGAAATGTTCATTAGCTTGTGCTCCAGTGGCAGAAATGGGCTTCAAAGTGAGTATCCTTCTCACTATTCCACACCCTACCCACCCCATCAAAAAACATCCGTTTCTGCTATGATTGTGATTTAGGATGACCCTTGTGTGTCGGAGTAGAACTGTGCTCCATAGGGGTTTAGTAGAAGCAGATCTTTTCTTCTGAGACCCTCTGGGTGGGTTCAAAGTTTCAACCTTTCAGTTAGCAGCCAAGAGCTTAACCATTTGCACAACCCAGGGAATACAGTACTGTCCCTTATTTAATCGCTCAGACATTTCTAAAGAACAAGCAGGTAAGGAATCTGAGTGATGTCACCAGTGCAAATTGGCACATCTGTATTGCGTGAGTGGCAAGGCCTGTGGTTAAGTAGAGAGAACATGTTAGTCTAAAAGGGACATCTGTGGTTAACCAGCAGTATGACGAGAACTGGGGACTCCTGGGCCCAGGGGCAGGGACGTGGTCCCAGAGGACTAGAACGCAGTGTGAAGCATCCAGCTGATATGAAGTGAGGGGAGATGCACAAGAACACCCACACTTTCAGATAGTGCCCATTTGACCAGGCTTCAATGGCTGGATGATGAGAACATGACTAGAGGAAGAAAGAAGAACAACAAAAAAATAAGAAAGAGTAACCCACTACAAGTAGATGTACTTGACCTATGCTTGTGGATGCAGTATGACGAAGGAGCAGACAAATCTCTACAGTGAGGATCATTCCCACCCCCTTGGTATACAGGGTCAACAGGGATGGGGGACTTAGACATTGGCTACCCAAAATGGAGGGACTACAAAGGCAAGAAGTGACTGACTTACAAGCTTTCAATAGGTAACCTAACTCCAGAGGATACAGGGAAAGGTAGAATATCCACTGAATTGTTTCCAACCTGTCTGGATGGGGTTGATAAAAGGTGAGGGGGAAAGGACTCCTGTGGTTCAATAGGGAATGATTGCTATCAGGGCTGATTTTGCAGAGATCCCTGGAACCATCAAGGGAGAAAAGCCAAGTGTGAGACCCTGTCCAGGAAGGCAGTGACACTGGGATGGAGGCAGAGACAATGAAGTGGACAGAAGGAGAGGGCTGGGGACTCTGGATTCAGGGAGGGAGAGGGGCTGTGGTCCAGCTGGGGGGGCAGGCATGTGGGGTGTACCCTTTGGTTGTTTGATGATGCATGCAGGGGATTGTGATCATTGCAGTGAAATAATATATGACAGGATGAATGTAAGGATAAAGTTCATCCATGTAAACTAACACATAATTCACAATAAAAACTTAAAATAAATAAATAAAATCAAAGGGACAGCTGGCATTTAGCTCCTTCCATGCAGAGCAGATCTACAGGCCTATTCATGCCTAGTTTTCCTCTTTTGCAAGATATGCTGCATTTTATACACAAGCTGTGTTCTTAATGGGCAATATGACAGACTGAAGAGTCAACTTGAAGCAAAAAATAATAGCTTGTGAGGGCCAATGCATTATACCTGTGGGACATTTTTCTCACTTCTCTGCTTTGGAGATTCTGAGGAAGGTGGTAGGTACAGCTAATTACATAGTAAGAAAATGCAAAATATTCCTGAAAGCTGGCATACTCCCAGCTGAACTTAACATACAGAGTGTATAAACATAGTAGATAGAGACTTATAAACAGAATATATACACACAGAATGTCTAAACAATGATCAGAGAGAGACCCCACTGATCAGAACTAAAACAAGACAAAGACTAGGATACCCTGCAACAGCAAAGTGTCTAAACAACCCTTCCTCTGTGAGTAGACCTGTACTCCATAGGTTCTCAATGATTGTTTTTCAGAAGTAGATCAGAAGTAGGCAAAGAACACTGGTGGGACTCGACAATAAGCAGTTCAAACCCACCTGCCACTCCATGGGAAAAAGATGAGGCTTTTGACTCCTGTAAAGATTTACGGCCTCAGATGCCCTACATATGGTCACTATGAATAGAAGGAGTCCTGGTGTGGCACTGTAAGTTAGTGCGCCGGATTGCATAGTCAGTTTGAACCGCAAGGTTGGCGGTTCAAGTTCACCAGTCACTCCTAGGAACCCTATACAAGGTTGCTATGGGTTGGAACTGACTTGAAGGCACTTAACAATGAGTCAGAATTTAACATCTAACAACACATCACCAGGCACCTTTGGGTGGGCAAGAACTCCAACCTTTTGGTTACCATCCACACTCCTATCTGCTTACATCACCCAGGTACTCCTTATGACAGCTCTGTTGTTATTAGGTGCCATCGAGTCAGTACTGACCCATAACGACCTTATACACAGCAGAACGAAACACTGCCCTATCCTAGGGCAACCTCACTACTATTGCCACGCTTGAGTCCATAGATGCTGCCACTTGGCCAATCCATCTCATTGGGGGTCTTCCTCTTTTTCTCTGACCCTCCACCTTACCAAACATGATATCCTTCTCCAGTGACTGGTCCCTCCTGACAATATGTTCGAAGTATGATAGACGAAGTTTGGCCATCTTGGCCTCTAAGGAGCACTCTGGCTGCACTTCTTCCAACACAGATCTATTGGTTCTTTTGGCAACTTATGGCACTTTCAATATTCTCCTCCAACACCATAACCCAGTCTTCCTTATTCACTGTCTAGCTTTTGCATGCATATGAAGTTATTGAAAATACCATGGCTTGGGTCAGGCATACCTTAGTCCTCAAGCTGACATCTTTGCTCTTCAACACTTTAAAAAGAACTTGTGCAGCAGATTTGCCTAATGCAATACGTCATTTGATTTCTTGATGGCTGCTTCCATGAGTGTTGATAGTTAAGCCAAGAAAAATTAAGTCCTTGACAACTTCAATCTTTTCTCCATTGATAAGAATGTTGTTTATTGGTCCAGTGGTGAGGATTTATGTTTTCTTTACATTGAGATGTAATCCATACTGAAGGCTGTGCTCTACTTTAATTCTTTATTTTACTTTGCTTTGCTTTGCTTTACTTTAATTCTTCTGCCACCTAAAAAAAAGTTATGATACCAAATTCGGCCAATCCAGAACTGGCCTGTGCTTCCTTAAACCCTCCTTAAAATCATCCCTCAAAGCCCAAATCCTCATGGTTCCTCTGGTGTACATTTTCCCAAGCTGCAGCAAGTTCAATAATCCTTTACTGTATCCTGCTGTGGCGCTGTAGAATAAGCATTGGACTGCTAACCCCAAGGCTGGTGGTTCAAACCCACCAGCTGTTCCTTGGAAATCCTATAGGGGTCACTATGAGTCAGAACTGACTGGAAGGTATTTAACAGTAAGAACAATTATTGTATTCTTAGGAGCTCTGATGATGGAGTGGGTTACATGTTGGGCTCCTAATCGCAAGGTCAGCAATAGAGTCCACCAGCTATACGGCGGAAGAAAGATGAGGCTTTCTGCTCCTGTAAAGATATACAGCCTCAGAAACCCTATACAAGGTCACTGTGAGTTGGAATCAATATAACAGCACACAGCCACCACCAACACTGATGCATTATTACAGGTAAATTTTGACAAAAGATAAGGAGAGGCTTCATGACGTCACCATGAAAAGTGAATTATTTGACTGGTGAGGACAGGTGAAGAATGTGGGTATGCATCAGGGGATACACACTGATAAAGAGGAATAAAAGCACGGGATTGGTCGAGGGACAAAGAATCCCACACTTGGCCAAGAATTCTGGGTACCTGTAGGGAGTGAATAGCAGAGAAAACTAGAAAGGTTCAGGGTGTGGGGATTCATATTGCAAAAGGCTTTGCCTACCAGGACAAAGCTATTGACAAGCCATTGGAAGCCCCTGAAATTTTTTGAAAAGAAAAGTGGGATGCTCAGAGGTATGTACTGGGCCATTAGGGTTTCTTTGACTATCCCTGTTGGAAAATTCTAAGTGAAGTACTTTCTGGATATTGAAAAATCATTTGGCCCTCTGGGAAGCAGTGGCAAGAGGGAGGACTTGGCTTAACTAAAAATACTTTCACAAAAATCCAGCTGCTACTAATAATTGAATATTTCCTCTTTTGATTTGTGTTGTTTTGGTGAGCCCCAGAATAGCAGTTTAAAGTGTTTAATTGGTTTTCCTCTGTTCAAGTTTATTAAGCTGTCCTGGCTCTTGAGTTGGCAAAGTTAGTTTTTTTGTTTTGTTTTGTTTTTTATTTAAAGCTGAGCTTGCTTTCTCTAGGTTTTCCTTCAGTTTATTCAGCTTCACTTCTCCTGTCTGATGCTGAACACTCACCAGCTGCTGGGCATGCGGGAAAAAAAAAGAAAACAGATCTCAGTAATTGTATCTGAAGTTTTTCTATTTTGCCTCAGAATATGTGCAGCTCAAAGAAAAACAGTGTGAACAAGCGCCCCTCTGCTGTTGGACAATATGCCCAATAATTAACTTGTGGTGAATGCCTGAAGGTATCGTGGTCTCCCACAGTATAGAATGATAGGAAAAACACCAGATAGGGTCTCTGGAGAAGTAGCCAATGTCACCATTCTGCCACTGACCAGCTGTGTGTTCATGCATGTAATGATCATGATGATTGACGCGCCACCTTCTAGTCTTCTCAATGATTACTCCAAATCAAATATGCCCAACCCTGGCTGCACACCACAGTCACCTGCACCTCCTGCTACTACTCTTCATACATTTAATGATACACAGTCCGCATGGTAAGCTTCTTGTCAGAAGAAATCATTGTTGTCAGACAACCTCTCCCTATTGTTGGTTATTGGCCAACAAGACTTAATAGCACACAATAGTAATTCTTTTTTTTTCCGTCTGCCTCCATTATTTCATTACTATTTTTTTGCCAACCTCTCTCTTAATTGTAATTCTTATGAAATACTTTCTGTATCCATTATTGTTGTTGTTAAGTGCTGTTAAGTTGGTAGCCCAATTTACAGTGACCCTGTTTCCAAGGATGGGATTGAACCACCAACTTTGCAGTTAGTAATCTAGTGCTTACCCTACAGTGCTACACCAGGAGCATCTGTACCCATTGTTTTTGAGTGCTGTCTAGTTGATTCTGACTCATAGCGACCCTCTGCATAACTAAACAAAATACTGCTTGATCCTGCATCCTCCTCCTAATTGTTATGCTTGAGCCCACTGCTCCTGCCACTGTGCCAATTCATCTTACTCTTTTTTTGCTGACCCTCCCTTTTCCAAGCATGCTATCCTCCTACGGGGACTGGTCCCACCCAATAACATATCTGAAGTATGAGAGACAAAGTTTTAACATCCTAGCTTCTAAGGAGCATTCTGGCTATACTTCTTCCAACATGGATTTGTTTGTTTTTCTAGCAGTACGTGGTATTTTCAATATTCTTCTCCAACATCATAACTCAGATGCATCAATTCTTCTACATTCTTCTGTTGTACATTGTCCAACTTTCACATACATATGCGGGAACTGATAATAATCATGGCTTGTGTCAGGTACACTTTATTCCTCAAAAATCTTTGCTTTTGAACACTTTTAATGGGTCTTGTGCAGCCAATTTGCCTAATCAAACCTTATTTGATTTCTTGGCTGCTGCTTCCATAAGTGTTGATTACAGATCCAAGTAAAATGAAGTCAATGACAACTTCAATCTATTCTCCATTTATCGTGATGTTATTTATTGGTCCAGTGGTGAGGATTTTTGTTTTCTCTATACTGAGGTTCAATCCATATTGAAGGCTATAATCTTTGATCTTCATCAGTATTTTAAGTCCTCTTTGCTTCTAGCAAGCAAGGTTATATCATTTCATACCACAGTTTGTTAATGAGTCTTTCTCCAATTGTGATGCCATGTTATTCTTCATATAATCCAGCTTCTCAGATTATTTACACAGCATACAGTATAAGTATGGGGAAAGAATACAACCATGGTGCACATCTTCCTTGATTTGAAACCATTCAGTATCCCCTTGTTCTGTATGAATGACTGTCTTTTGGTATATGTGTCAGTTCCTCACGAGCACAATTAAAGTGGTCTGGAATACCCATTCTTTAAATGTTGTCCCTAGTTTATCAAACTCTACACAGTCACGAGCCTTTGCATAACCAATAAAGCACAAGTAAATATCTTTCTGGGATTCTTTACTTTCAGACAAAATCCATCCGATGTTTTCCTGTGAATCCAGCTGGAATTTCTGACACTTCTCTGTCAATATACTGTTGTAGCCATTTTTGAATTATCTTCAGCAAAATTATACTTCCACATGATATTAATGTTATTTTTAGATGTTTTCCACATTTCTTTGGGTCACCTGTCTTTGGATTTGACATAAATATAGATCTCTTCCAATTGCCTAGCCAGATAGCTTTCTTCCAAATTTCTTGGCATAGATTAATCAGTGCTGTACCAGTTTGTTGAAAGGTTTCAATTTTTATTCTACCAATTCCTGGAACCTTGTCTTCAGTGCAGCGTGAACTTCTTCAATACCATCGTTCTTGATCATACGCTACCTTTTGAAATGGTTGAAAATAGGCCATTTCTATTTGGTACAGTGACTGTGTACACTGTTAGCCTTTGCTATATAAAAACCACTCCCAAACTTGTTATAGTTGTTGTTCAGTACTACTGAATCGATACCAACTCATAGCGACACTGTGCACAACAGAATGAAACAGTTCTATGATCTTCCTTATTCACTGTCACATGAGGTTACTGAAAATACCATGGTGTGGGTTTGGGGCACCTTAGTCCTCAAACTGACATCTTCACTCTTCAACACTTTAAACGAGGTCTTGTGCAGCAGATTTGCCTAATGCAATACATCGTTTGATTTCTTGACTACTGCTTCCATGAGTGTTGATGGTTGATCTGAGCAAAATGTAGTCTTTGACAATCTCCATTTATATGAATGGTGTTTATTGGTCCAGTGGTGAGGATTTTTTTTTTTTTTTTAACATTAAGGTGCAATGCATACTGAAGGCCATGGTCTTTGATCTTCATCAGTAAGAAGATCAAGCAAGGTTGTATCTTCTGCATATTGCAGGTTGTTAATGGTCTTCCTTCTATTCTGATGACACATTCTTCATATAATCCCAGCTTCTCAGATTATGTGCTCAGCATACAGAATGAATAAATATAGTGAAAGAATACAACCCTGGAACACACCTTTAGTGTTCCCTTGTTCTGTTTGAACAACTGCCTCTTGGTCTAGGTACAGGTCCCTCATGAGCACAATTAAGTGTTCCAGCATACTCATTCTTCACATTGGTTGTCCAGGCATGTATAGGGTTACTATTCTCCTCCCCAAAGCTAATAACAACTAAAATATCAGTCACAATACCGTAAATGTATGATTATCTTATATAATATATGGGAACACTGGTGACACAGTGGAAAAAGCACTTGACTGCCAACCCGAAAGTCAGTAGTAGTTTGAACTAACCAGGCATGCACCATGGGAGGAAGATGCAGCGCTCTACTGCCACAAAGACTCCAGCTTTGGAAACCCAATGAGACACTATGTACTCTGTCCTGATAACCACAAGGTCAGCGATTCAAACCCACCAGCCGCTCCTTGGAAACTATACAGGGTCTCTATGAGTCAGAACCAACTCTACGGCACTTAACAACAATAGGGTATCTGCCGGGGTCTGGCCCCGACATAGTTGTCACGTGTGTTTGGTTCACGAGGAGGGGAGATCCAGCGGCGATAGGGATAGCGAAAGAATACACAGAGAAACAGAAGAAGGGAGACAATGAGGCACCCCAAAGCCAGGGTGGATACATCACTGGTGGGCAGGCTTGGGACTACAGGCATCATGGCCTCTGCAGGCAGCGACTCACTGCCCTGCAATCTTTAATGGATGCCTTCCAACCCGTAATGCACTGCAATCTTTACTCCATGCCTTCCAACCAGTAATGCACACCTGGGGAGGCCCAGGCCTCTGCTTTATTTAGGGGAGGAGTTTCACACCAAGCTGGGAGGGACTAAAACAGGATACAGCTAACATCAGTAATTTTCCAGACATTCAGGCAACTTTACATTGTACTTCACTGGTTCGAATCCCAGGCCAGCAACTTGGATTCTCAGGCCCAATTAACATATCTATAGCCCCTGAGGTCAGTTGGGGGAAGTTGAGAGTTCTGTAGGAGACGCCCAGGTGAATGGGCTGCACCTGGAAAAGGGATTAGGGAGGATGTGGCCTCATTTGTTACACTCAGCTCTAGAGGGCCTCGAACCTCTGACTAGTCTTACACGGTCTGCAACAGGTATCCATGAGTTGGAATTGACTCATCAGCAATTGTTTCTTGGTTATATAATTGCAATGATGATGTGGTGTGGCCTGACCCCTTCTAACGTCCCCAGTGGGGAGGGGAAGATGCCATATCATCAGCAGGCAAATTCTTGGGAGGTGGAGATCAGACATGCCTCCACCCCTCCACCCTCCAACTTTTTTTTATCAATTCTAGCCAGCAGTCTCTCCCATACTCTCTGCTTCTCCACTGCATTCAATAATTTGTCACAATGTTTGATACTTGCTTGCAATGCCCACACACAACTCACAGACCATACTTATAGTTCTGGGTTAACTTGGGAAGTAATAGGTTCGGTTTCAGGAATGTTCAGGATGCTGCTCTTTAATCAGGACAACCCTTTGAGCTGACTCCAGCCCTGCTTAGTTAGGCAAGTGTTAGCTCTTTTTAATTTTGCCAAGAAGTGCTAAGAGGTTCCCTACTCCACCAGTAAGCTTGGGCCTGAAGGCGTTCAGCTTTCTCACTCCTTGGGCTAATCTCTTGTCTGCTGTCAGCATTCTCTGCTGCTGCTTCTTACATCTCTCACCATCACTACTGTCACAGATCTTTGTGTCCTGGATTGAAGAGTTTCAGTATAGGGGGTCTGTGGGTCAAATGAAGTACTCCACTCCGAGCTCTCTTTTTTTGATGGTAGTGAGGTCTCCCCTTTTCCTGTCTCTAGGATACCTTAATTTTAAATCCAACGATGGTAAAACTGACAAATCCTCATGGTAGGTTTCAATACACCTTACTTGCATGATCCCATCCCCCATGTGTGCCATTCACATTATTTACATTATTAACAAGCTAGCCAATCCCCTTGATTGGCTGTAGGTACCTCACATTTGCATAGTCTTACCTGGTGTGGTGTTACAGGATATGCACTGGATTGCTAACCACAAGATTCCCATTTCAAACCTAATATTTCCTTAATTTTAATTAGTAGAATTTGATTTCACAAAATCAAACACAAAAAGGCCCACATCTTTATGGTCTTTGAATAGGTCAGCTCTTTAAGACCAAAGTCCTACAAATGGGTCGGCAGATTTGTGTGGCTTTGACTGAAAAAAACACTCAGAATTTTCCCCACAAGGATCAGAACTCCGGCAACAATCCTCTTTATTTAGCAGAGGTGGCATGCTCTATAGGTCAGTGTTAAGCTAATTTTCCCTCCATCATGGATGTCACATTGAGTAAAAAGGTTGGGCTTAAATAATTTCATGAACCATTCAACACTACCAAAGTAAGACTTTATGACAGACAGTAACTGAAAAGACTGGCATTATTTTTGGTAAGATCAGGTGAGTTAATGTACATTTTCAATTATTGTTGTTGTTATGTGCTGTGGAGTCGGTTACGACTCTTGGCAACACTGTACAGGATTTCCAAGGCTATAAATCTTTACAGGAGCAGAAAGCCTCATCTTTCACCCGCAGTTTCGAACTGCTGACCTTGTGGTTCGCAGCCCAATTCATAAACACTATGTTACCAGAGCTCCTTTAGTCCTTCTAAAATAAAATATATGTTCTCATTGTTCTTGCAACTGATATTATTGTAAATGGGAGAGTAATCTGAATGAAACAACGTGGAGTTCTATAGTGATATATCTGCAGCATTGTTACCTGATGTGGTGGCTTTAAACTGTGTCAATTTACCAAAGTTGACATTGTATTTCCAGCAACTCCCTTCCCTGTATTGTTCTGAGTTAGGGTTAGCCACATAATACATTTGCCTGAGATTTGAAAAAGTGAAAGTGAAGTATCAGCCATTATGCACGGAAGGTCACTGCAGGGTTGCGAGCAGCCCATCACTGCTCCCGCCCAGTACTGTCCATATGCTGGTTCACCTGTTTGGTGCAGGCAGCCACTGGCCCATGATTCTTTCAGCTCTTGCCAGATCTCCTCCTTCAATTTCTCTAAATCTTGTTCCAGGCAAAGGGCATTATCTTCTCTTTCTAGGAACTAATTTTATCAAGGTTGGATGCAGTGGGAGTCAAACATGAGCTCCAGTTTATCCTGGTGGGTTCCAGTTTGCCCTGGAAGGGTCTAATTTGTTCTGATACACCTTGGCTTTATATGTAATTTGTGCTCAGTTTTGCTAATCTACAGTGGTTTCAGACCTACCACCAGGAAGGCAATAGGCTGGCATAGACCTCATGTACCTCCACCAGCTTGCACAATTGCTCAAAATGTAATCCATATAATAAATGCTTTCTTTCATGTCGCTCGCAAGGATCCCGTTCCTCTCAATAAAACTTAACTGATTTGTCTGATGATACTGGGCCTCAATTACTTCATCTGTAAAATGAAACAGGAATAGTAGATGATATCTTCGTTTTCTTTCTCTATTAAATACCACAATTCTTAACCTTTGTTCAGAGTACCTGTTTTAGAGGTAACATAGTTAAAAGTTCTTCAAAATGCTATTAAAATATTACATTTGTAAGCATTTTATTATTCTTTGATAAAAATTATTTATTAAATAAATGGTTTCTGTCCTTCTTGCCATAATAATAGCTAGCTTTGGTTGGTTATTTGCCATGTGGCAGGCACTGAGCTTTACTTAATATGGGTTAGTTTACTGAATTCAAACATTAACCCTACGAGATGGGGAATGCTGCATTTCATAGATGAGAAAAATGAGGCTTAGAAGGGTGACATGAGATAACCAGTAAGTAGTAGAACTGAAACTTGAATCCAAGAAGCATGAAACAGAACCCATGCTCTGAGGCTGTGTACAGAGAGTAACATTCCTGAAATCTTAGTGCCTATTCTTGAGAAGCTTACCATGTAACAACAGCAGGCACAGTCTAGTAAATGATTATAATTCAGTTATGGAGTTCTCTAACAGTTAAGTACATAGAAGGACCTAAAAATCATTGAGGTCTAGAAGAGTTAATACTGGAGTTGAATCATGAAAGACATAATGGGAGCCCTAGTGATGCAATGGGATAAGCATTGGGCTACTAACCCAAAACTTGGTGGCTGGAATCCAGCAGTTACTATGTGGGGCAAATGCTTCTGTAAAGATTTGCAGCCTTGGAAACCCTATTTAACAGTTTCAGCTCTGCTGTAAGGAGTCCTGGTGTGGCACTGTACGATAAGCACGTGACCACAGGTTGGTTTGAACTGCAAGGTTGGTGGTTCAGACTCACCAGCCACTCATGGGAAACCCTATATAGGGTCGGCACTTAGGATCTCTATGAGTTGGAATTGACTCAACAGTAGTGGGTTATGGTGGGGTTATTCTCAAGAAGCTTACTGTGTAATTGCAGATAAAGTCAAATAAATTATTATAATTCAGTGAGATAATTCTATAACATTTGAGTACATAAAAACATACAAGTCATTCAGGTATAGAAGAGTTAATGTTGGAGCTGAACCATGAAAGACAGTTGGATTTAGGAGAAGCAGGAGGGAAGGACATTTCAGGCAGCTAAAACTGCATGGGCAAAGGCTAGGAGCTCTGATAAAGCTGGCCATACTCAGGGATGTTCTGAAATGTTCTGAGTACTTCAGAATGGCCAGACAAAAAGACATGAAGGTGAGGGGAGAGCCAGGAGAGAGAAGAGGCCAGAGAGAAAAGCCAGGGCCAAGTCTTCTATGCTAATTTAAGAAGCATTAACACTGTCATGGTTCTGTGGGGAGTCATAAAGAATTTTTCAGAGGGATGTTATATGGTCAGATTTGCATTTTTTAAAGGTGGCAGCAGTTCAGAGGATGGTTTGGAGTTGGAGGGAGACTGGATCCAGAGAAAACAGACAGTTTCATCATTACTGACTTTAGTGGTTGCTAAGTAAATTTGAATAATAGTGGTTTTAACTGGTTTTGCTTGTCAGAATATATATATTATCCTACTACAGACATCACTGTACTTCAAGACAGATCTTGAAATGTTCTTTTTGATGATGACTGTAACGTCATCTCTCTTCAGTTTGCCATTGCCAGCATAGTAAACCGTACGATTTTCTGATTCAAAATGGTCAAATACCAGTCCATTTCAGTTCACTAATGCCTAGGATATTGATCTTTATGTGTTCCATTTCATTTTTGACAACTTCCAATTTTCTTAGATTCATAATTTGTACATTCCATGTTCCAATGATTCATGGATGTTTGCTGCTACTTCTTCTCATTTTGAGTTGTGCCCCATCAGCAAATGAAGGTCCCCAAAGCTTTATTCCAGTCACATCATTATGGTCAACTCTACTGTATCTTCCCACCTGAAGGACTCATTTTCCAGCACTATATCTGATAATGTTCCACTGCTATTCCTAGGGTTTTCATTGGCTAAATGTTCAAAAGTTATCTGGGTCTCCTTCTTCCTGGTCTGTCTCAGTCTGGATGTTCTGCAAAACCCTGTATACCACGGTATTTAAAAGTTTGGTGGCATAACTTCTAGAATCACAGCAACATACAAGTAACCACAGTACAACAAACTGACAGAAACCCTATACAAGGTCGCTATGACTCTGATCTGACTCAAAGACAGTTAACAACAAAAACAGACCCTTCTTGGCAACTTAACCTTAACTTAGGGGTGGCCTACAGTTCTCGCTGAGCCCTTCTGTTTTATACCTGGCACCCATAACTAGTTGGTAGTCATCTCTTGAGATTCCTCAAAACTGGCATGAACATAGAGAACTGTTTGCTGTACTGACAGGCAAGCCATAAGCATTGTCCGTTCAAGCCTTTCTATAGGATGTTAAGAATCTCAACTGCCAGAGAATCCGTCCGTAGAATGAGAAGGCCAGTTGGCATAGTGGGAAAGTATTGAAAGCAAGCAGATGTGGCTATGATTCTGAGTCTACTTTTCACTAAGGCGTGACATAGGTCAAGATATGTAACCTTGCTGAGTCTAAACTTCCTAATAGGTAGAGAAAGTTTAATGAAGGGTACCTTGCAGAACTGTTGAAAGGATTAAATTAACTATAAAATGTTGGGCTTTTTTCCTGGCATGTAATAGACCATCAGTGAATGATAACCTCTTTTCTCCTTTCCTTTTGTGTCTTCCCATTTCTGCAGTCCCATCTGTATGTAGCAAATGATAGTCATATGTGAATATCATAAAAATATGTTTAATATAATCTAACTATATTGAGTGCCAAATGTATAATGATGGTATTTCACATTTACTATTTCAATCGTCAGAAGGATTTGCGGTGGTTCTGATTTTCATGAGAAATAGGGTTATAAATCTAACATCAACTAAATTATACTTCTCATGCTTAGTCAAGTAAACTCTGAAATAGAAACAAAAGAATCAGGACCTTTGGTCTTAATCAATTAGGAATGATTTTGAAGTTAATGGTTCCAATCTCAGGATAATATACTGAAACGCCAGACTATGTTTTAATTTTAGTACTTATAGCTAATCTTTTTTTTTTCCCTTTCAATATTCCTATCATTTTAAAATTAGAAACTGGCTTTTTAAAGTTATATTAAAAATATTCAGTTTACTCTGTCCTTGATGTAACAAATCCAAAACATTTCTGGGCATGTTGGTAGTCTCCAAGATCCTCACAACTAAAATTGACAGCTGAGCTCCGCTCAAGGGAGCAATGGGGAGATTAATGCTACTTTGCATTTTTCCCAATCAGAGCATTTCTATTAGACTCATACTAATTGACCCTTGTGTGTGGATCCTCTACTTGGGAATCACTACAGAATTAGTACCTCATAAAATGGCACCTGCTCAATTGTCCCTTAACAACAAGTGTGATAAAAATTGCCCTGATTCATAAATGTGATAGAAAAGACTGCCATCATGATGCTAATGGAACTCCTTAGGTTTTCTGTGGTATTTGATCTGTTTTCCTATGAGGGTTCCCCACCCCCCCATCTTTCTTTCATTTTCTTAACTGAAAATATTTGAAAAATTTGATGCAAAGCCATAAAATAAAGCCATTTGGTACTAAGTCAATCTTCCCTCTTAACCCACTCTATAGTGACTAGGCATTTTAATTAGTGCAAATCTCTATTGTCCATGAGTAATTTTAATGAGTGTTTTTGGCTGTGCTGTTCTATATGGCTTTAAGCTTGCATATTTTTATCCCAAGTTTTGCTTTCATCCCTAACTGCAATTTGGTTGATTTTCAAATGAGAGCCAGAGTGTCTTGGGGCCAGTTTTCTAAGTTACTCAATGAGTTTGAGTTGCCGAGGGAAAGCACTGTGGCAGAGAGCGTTCCGTTCCAAATGCACTTAGTCACATGACATTTCCCAAATAATGGTGGCATCTTTCTCAGGCAGGTACTTTCACCTTACTTCATACTTTTCCTTCTAATTATAGCAGGAGGAAGACAGGTTAAAACAAAGTGTTCATAGTAGGACTGTTTATGATAGCCTAAAACTGGACACCATCCAACTGCTCATTGGCAATAGAATGAATAACTGTATTGTGGTATATTCACACACTGAAATACTGTAGAGCAGCGAAGTGGAGAAATTACAATGACCCACAAGTGCAAAGATAAATATCACAAACAGACTAAACAACTAAAGCCTGACACAAAAGGGTACACATTAAATGATCTTATTTCTGTAAAGTTCAAATACAGGAAAACGAATTTCTGGTGTTAGAAAGCGTGATACCGGTTATTCCAGGAAGGGGATGGTGACTAGAAGTGGGGCTTCTGGGTCATATTCTATTTTTTGTTGTAAGTGCTGGTTTCGTTTTATGAAAATTCACTGAGACGTACACTTATGATTTGTGCACTTCTCTGAATCGATATTATATTTTCAATAAACAACTAAACTTGACAGTACAGGAGCTGTGTTTCCATTGGCTCAGTTATTTGTTGTTCATGTTACATATGAGAAAGCATAAGAATGTTCCAGCTGAGTGTAATAGCCAGTGAATATGGAAGCAGTTTGGACTTACATTTAGGTACCAGAAAACTCATCAACAAGAGTATAAAAATGAGTTTATGCATAAAAGTGAAAATACCACTGGCTCAATAAGCCAGCAATTATCTATGAATTGCCAAGTTTATTCTGTCCAAATAAGGCACCTCCCATTGCTCTATAGCTGCAAATAAGCATGTTAGCAAGAAATAAACTGTTGCAAGTTGGGCAGGGACCTTTGCAAATATTCTTGCAATGAGTGGCCTGCCATCTGGATAGGAGGTTTACAGCCTCAACACTGCAGGAATGTCTATTAAGAGGACATACATACATGAGACAATGAAGAAGGATAAATATCAGCATTCTGTTCTCACCTAGTCAGAGTGCAAATCTCTCCAGCAAGTCTGGATGCGGGAACCCTCCTTAGCCCATCAGGTTTAAGTTCTAATGAAGATGAGTCCTGAACATAATGCACACAGGAGAAGAGTCATGTTTGCTGCTTAAGGGATGTTCAGTTTCATCTAAAACAGGATAATAATTAGCTTGTTCTTAGAAAACTTGTTAGAGAATTATCCTCTATGTGGATTTTGGACGATATCACCTTAAACAGTGACTCTTAATTTGTGCTCCCCCCCCACCCCCAAAAAAGTATGTGTCAACTTGGCTGGGCCATGATTCTCAGTGATTTGGCAGTTATGTAATGATTCCTCATGATATGACCAATAAGAGGATCTTGTTATTGCTGTAGTTAAGTGCTGTCAAGTCGGTTCTGACCCGTAGGGACCCTGTACAGGATTTCCTAGGAGCAGCTCGTTAGCTTGAACCTCTGACCTTGCAGTTCAATGAATTAACCCACAGCGCCACACCAGAACTCCAATAAGAGGGTTACAAGTGGGATATAACACCCTTGAGGAGCTCGGTAGGGTAAATACAAGGTTGGCAATTTGTACCCACCAGCCCCTCCACAAGAGAAAGATGATGCTTTCTGCTCCTGAAAAGATTCATAGCCTCAGAAACCCTACATAAGGTTGCTATGAGTCAGAACTGACTCCAGGATACTCAACAACAACAATACCCTGAATTCCATCACAGCCTTGATCCATTGTAATGGTAGTTTCCCTGGGGTTTGGCCTACAGTATCTTTTACCTTAGAAGGAGAGAGAATGGAGCAGAGATCAGAGGGACTTACTGTCACCAAGATAGAAGAAACAGGAGTGGAATACATCCTTTGGACCAGAGGTTTGTGCTCCATGAAGCTCATAGATTCAGGAGAAAATTGATGCCAAGACACATGGAAATCTTTAAGCAATGCTGGGCCTACAGATACTGAAAGGAGACAGTTCCTTTTCCAAAAACCAACAAAGGGCAAAACTCTTCTCCTAGAGCCAGCACTCTGAAAGAATACATTTCTATTATAGCAGCACTAGAAAGTGAAGACACCCGGTATCTTCTAATTATTTACAGGCTTCCTCCCCATACCTAATCCAGTTGTGAGTGAGGTTCTGCATAAAATGCAATGCTCTTGCAAGACAAGCACTTCATCTACATTTGTAGCCTTTATTTGGGAGTCCTTTTGTGGCACAAAGAGTTAAGAGCATGACTACTAGCCATAAAGTTAGTGGTTCAAACCCACCCAGAGTGGCCTGGGAAGACAGGCTTGGCAGTCTGCTTCCAAAGATCACAGCCTTGAAAACCCTAAGGAGCAGTTCTGCTCTGATACATGGGGTTGCCATTCATTGGAATAGACTCCATGGTAACTACCAACAACAGCCCGTACCAGCTGTCAGCTGACTTTCTTATTATTCTTCCTGGTGCAGGAAAGGTCTTTGCAATATTTGGCATTACCCAAGCTTCTTGATGCTACTACCACAGACTCCCAAGCACTCATTCCCTGAGTGATAATTCTCAGTATGTTTCTTCTGTTTCTTCTAGAATTTTCAGGGCTTCAAGGAGAGCTTTTGTGCTCTCCTCCCAGGTGTACTTGTTGTTGTTGTTGTTACGAGCCCGTGGAGTCGGTTAAGACTCATAGCAACCCTGTACAGGGTTTCCGAGGCTGTAAATATTTACAGGAGCAGAAAGCCTCATCTTTCTCCCGCGGAACAGCTGGTAGTAAAGCTGATGTTCTCCCATGCAAACCTCACACACACACACAAAAAAAGAAGGATGGATGGATGGATGGATGGATGGATAGATGGGGGAACTACCTACATATTGAGAAATTCTTGCTATTATGCTACCTTTATAAACATGCTTTTGCAATTTATAGTAATGGATTTGACTCTTTTATAAGGATGTTTATTCATCTCAGTAAAGAGTCTTTTGCTGAGAACAGAAATTAAAAACTGATACTTTTGTGATGGTTCCTATATTAACAATATAGTATTGCTAATTGAGTGTACAAATTCTCGAGGCATATATATGTGAATTTCAATCTCAACTCATTACTTAATAGTTGGGTATCCTTGGGCTACTTCGCAGTCACTCTCTACTTGATCACGTGGAAATACTAATACCTCTTTTATAAGGCTTTTGAGAAGATTTACTGATATACATAGATTTGGAAAGTGCTTACCATCAATCATGGCACAAAAATTTTTAATAAATATTAGTTGCTAGATTAATACATCTTCCTAATTATTCAACAAATCAAGTCAAAGTTATACTACAAGTAATTCTATACTGGCTCAAGCTTTAAATGGAACAGTATCACAAAGCATGATGAATGTGTATAAGAACTCTGAAGTTTGCATAGATTAACATCTTAGATTTGTGATAAGTTTCATAAACTTTCTTGTCTTCTAATTTTTTTACTGCAAAATGGGCATTCTGTAATCTCAAGTCAAAGAATTATGAAAATTACAAGGTGCATTGTAGGTAAAGAACTTAGAACAGCACCTGCCACATGGTAAATAAATACTTACTAAAAATTAAATTACTCTTCCTATTGTTCCTTTCATGACCAGATAAGTGTTTACTCTGAATTTGTTAATACCATGTGTTTTCAGTACTGGAAGGCATATTAGAATCAGGAAAAGGGTATTCTTTTTGAGGTAATATGTATTTTGATACAATTATGTGGGACACATATGTCCGAAGTGGACTCTGGTAGTGGGATTGGTGGGGTGAGGCCCATTTCTTCAATTTCATGCAGTTAAACAGATCTCTATCATTCAAAGTCATTTGAACTGCAAGGTTGGTGGTTCAAACTCACCAGCTGCTCCTTGCAAACCATATACAGGGTCGCTGTGGGTCAGAATCAACTCGACACTTAACAACCACAACAACAATCAGGCAGTAGCATGTGCTCCAACTGTGATAGCAGCTTCCCAAGAAGTTTGTTGGTGGGTGATTTTTATGTCCTCTGGGTAATAAACAGGTTGTTAGATAAAGGGGTTGGACTTCTCTTCATCCTTCCTATTTTTTTGTGCCAGTCAGTATTCATTTAAAGTAAACTACCTGCAAATCCTGTATCAAATAGCCTACCATCAAATGGAAGGAGACAGAAGTGTAAAAGAGTTGGATTTCAGAGTTAAAATCTATATAATGGAGGTATTGAAAAAAAAAAATTACATCAAAGCATTCCTCCCCCAGCACTCACTCCTCAACTGTGTTAGAGAAATCATTGCGATCACCACACAGAACTCAGACACTGTACTCCCAGTTATGGGGGTCATTTGGGAAGCTAACAGGTTACAATTTGGGGTCAGACATATTCAGGCAGACCTCTCTCTGGCCCTTGGCCTGGCCTCTAGTCTGCTCTAGTAATGGTACAAAGCTCGTTTAGAGTTTCTGGTAAATGCTCACAGAACACACCACTCCACCATAAGTCTCAGCTTGAAGGCACTCAGCTCTAGCTCTCCCAGTGAAGTGCCTGGAAACACCCTACTCTGAAACAAGCCTCCTGCCCAAAGGCTCTCAGCTTAACTCACTCTGTGAGCTGGGAAGCCCACCGCTGTCTTGTGCTCTGGCTCTTGGTTCTGCTGCTGCTGCTCCTCTGCCACTTCTCTGCTACTTCTCTGCTGTCACATCTTTCTGTCCCTGGGTTGAGGAGGTTCAAAGCGCAGGGATCTTGGGATCCAAAGGGTGCACTCCAATCCTGGCTTTTCTTTCTTGATGGTAGAGAGATCCCTCCTCCTCCTTCTGAGATGTTGTTGTTGTTGTTGTTTTCAGGTGCCATTGAGTCGGAACTGACTCATAGTGACCCCATGCACAGCAGAACAAAACAATGTCCAATCCTGGGCCAACCTCACTACCGCTGCCACACTTGACGCCATCAATGATGCCACCTGGCCAATCCATCTCGTTAGAGGTCTT
>NW_006408536.1:958955-960742 GCF_000296735.1 Chrysochloris asiatica
TAGTTTGTCACTCTTTCTTCCTAGTCTGTCTTTGTTTTGTAGCTCATCTGAAACCTGTCCATCATGGGTGACCCTGCTGGTTATTTAAAACACTGGTGGCATAGCCCTCAGAATCACAGCAACTCAAACCACCACAGCAAGACAGCCTTCTGAGATGGCTTATTTTAAATCTATGTTAGGGTTCCCAAGTTTTTACTATCATAATAATAATAATAATAAATCTGTTAACAAGCACAGCTGAATCATATCATATTATCAGCATCTTCTCCAATATTTTCTTACCAGGAAAAAGTTGTTAAGTGGGAGTTAAAAGGCCTATGACTAGAAGAGCCATGTGAAGGAATTCCACTGGGGATGGAGGTGTTCTCAGAGAATCTCAAGGACATTAATGTTAAAATGTTATTAAGAACTCCCTTCTTTTGCCCTGTAATCATTCTATTGTAAGGTCATTTTGAACAGCAAGGTCGGTGGTTCAAACTCACCAGCCACTTCTCATTTAATCGGAAATGACTCAGTGGAACTTAACAACAAGAACAACAGCCCTTGATTATATGTCATTTGTTTACTAGGCTGTGTGAGATAGTTATGGGTAGGGACTGAGTTTAACTTACATTGTATGTATGTCCAGATCCTAGCATGTTGCTAAATACATTAATTACATTGTCATGCATTAATTTACAATAATGTCTCTGCATTTGCATTTAATTAAATAGAAAAAATCATGGAAAGGAATTTTAACTGAATGTTTTCCCTTGATCAGGCACAATAATTGGTATAGATAACTAAGATTACAAGATGGATATTTATTTAGGAGACTGACCACTAAACTATGACCAGTTTCTTTCATTGTTCGAGGATGATACTCTTCTACATGCACTTTGAGTGTGCTAATTAAACATCATCATCTTGTGAATATGAGATTGGAACTAGAACCAAGAGCATATACTGGAGACTGCTTGTTTCTTTGTTCCTTTGACTTCCCCAATTCAAGCTGTTCTCTTCTGTCAGCACTTACTTGAACACTGGTGAATTTCTACTTTTAATCTTGGGTTCTGTATTATGTAACTTCCAGAGAATGAAAAACATGCTAAGTAGCTGCAAAGGCATTTTTTTTAGAAAATTGATGATAGGACAACGACCAGGAATACTTTCTTGACAATTTATGAATACAATAATTTTTCTTAAACCAGTGTAACAGAACCACATGGTGTTTTTATACATGACCTTTTTGATGATAAAAATATTTTATTTGTTAAGAGACATGTGGTGGTATGTTTTCTACGGAAATCTGCAGTTCAATGTGAGTCATTTTTATCTCTTTGGCCTCTGCTAGTCAAAAATGTGAGTAATATAAGATGAAGTTAACCATGTGCCTTTCTTTTTTTTAATTAAAGTTTTTACTGTGAATTGAGTAAAGCTTTACAGAGCAGATCACCAGTTTCACATTCAACAAATCATATACTTGGTTTCATCTCAATTGTAATCCCCTCAATGTGACATCACTTAGCCCACTTCCTTCCTATGTTCTTGTTTCCATTTCTCCTACTTTCTAGGTAAATGCTGCCATTTGAGTCTAAAGTGTTTGACTGTTCTATGGTGTGCATATCTCACTAGTGTTGTTGTGTAAATATTGAGCCACAGGGATGACTTAAGTTCCAGACTTCAAGGGTGACCAAGGACCATACTGTTGGGTCCAGTAAGCCTAGTCTTCTTTTTTTTTTTTTCATGTTTTATTGTGAATTATATGAAAGTTTACATGAGAGAACTTTAGTTTTACATTTATTCCA
>NW_006408536.1:962255-965382 GCF_000296735.1 Chrysochloris asiatica
GCATACATCATTCTTTATCTCTGTCCCACTTAGTCCATTCAAACAAGTCTAATTGTTCTCCCATCTGCTTTGTTCTTCCATTTCCCTCTCCCTCCTTGTATATTGCCCCCCTCCCCAGCACCCAAACTTTCCTGTGTCCTAGTCTTTTTTTATAACTTTGAATTTTGTTCAAGGTTTTCTCTCACTCTATCCAGGACCTTCTAATGACCTTCTAATCCAGGACCCTATTAGAGCAGTTGGTAGTGGTAGCTGGGCACCATCTAGTTCTTCTGGTCTCAGTGTCATGGAGACTAAGGCTCGTTTGGTCTGTTAGTTCTTTCAATTAATTATTTCCATGCTTTGGGAGAGTAGATGGCCGCTCAAGAGCTTTTAAAATCCCAATCATTACTGTGTTTCTTTTGAAGGCATTGCTGTTTTATTTGTGATTTTATTTTGTCTTTGTATTTCTAAAGCAGAAGAACAGATTGGAAAAAATATCAAGTGGTATATTCATATTCCCTAGAGAAAATAACAAAGAGGACCCAGCAGTAAATGTTATCAGAAAATAAAGAGAGAAGATAACTTGGAGAAGGAAAAAAGAGGGAATCAAGATTTAGAGGGAAGTTATTAGGTTTAAATCCAACAAGCATAAATTAGCCGATATTTTCAAACCTCCAAATCATTTTTGTTTTTTTTTTCAACTTTCTGGAGTCACAGATTATTTTTATTATTTAAGTTTTTTGTGAATTATGTGTTAGTTTACATGGGTGAACATTATCTTTACATTCATCCTATCATACTTTGTTTCATTGCAATGATCACAATCCCCTGCATGCATCATCAAACAATCAAAGGATACACCCCACATGCCTGCCCCTCCTTTTGTTACCCTACATTGTCATTAACATTTACCTTTCCAACACTCACTGTCAGACCTGATAGCAATCATTCCCTATTGAACCACAAGAGTCCTTTTCCCTTCACCTTTTATTAACCCCATCCAGACAGGTTGGAAACAATTCAGTGGAGGTTCTACCTTTCCCTGTATCCTGTGGAGCTAGGTTCCCTATTGAAAGTTTGTAAGCTAGTCACTTCTTGCCTTTGTGGTTCCCCCCATTTTGGGTAGCCAATGTCTAAGTTCCCCCTCCCTGTTGACCGTGTGTACCAAGGGGGTGGGAATAATCCTCAATGTAGAGATTCGTCATACTGCATCCATAAGCATAGGTCAAGTTCATTCACTTATAGTGGGTTACTCCTTTTATTATTTTTTCCCCTCTTCTTTTTAACTCTAGTCATGTTCATCCAGCCATTGATGCCCAGTCAAATGGGTACTATCTGCAAGTGTGGGTGTTCTTGTGCATCTCACCTCACTTTATATCAGCTGGATGATTCATACTCCATTCTAGTCCTCTGGGGCCATGTCCCTGCCCCTGAGCCCAGAAGACCCCAGGTCTCATCATACTGCTGGTTAACCAGGTCTTGATCCAGGTTAACAGGAGTCTATTGAATGTGGTCGGACTTAGTTCACAACTTCATTGCTGTTTTTCCCCCTCTTCCTCTTTTTGGTGGCCAACGTGGTCAGCAGTAGGACCATATGCCTGCTAGTGTATTCCATTTGACTTTCCGTCTTTCAAGGGGGTTTGCCTTGAGGGAACCTGACCACTTGCCTTGATTGCATTGGAGTCACAGATTATTTTGTGACTCTGATGATACCAGAGATGCTCCTGATTGAAAAGTGTATATGTGCATACAATGGTGGTGGTGGCAGTGTGCCGTGGAGTTGCTTCAGACTCATAGCGACCCGGCATAAGGTTTCTGAGGCTGTAAATCTTTATGGGAGCAGAATGTCTCATCTTTTTCCCATGGAATGGCTGATAGTTTCAAATTGCTGACCTTGAGGGTAGCAGCCCAACTTGTAACCACTATGCCACAACACACACACAATATTACAATTTCACATACCCCTTGAAATCTACTCATAGACCCTTGGTTAAGAAACACTACTTTAACCCCTCAATCTTACTGAAAGGATTAAAAAATTGGATATAGTCTAAAGAAATCAGTTGTTTTCAGAATGTACCTGGTGAAGTAAAGCACTCAGTCCCCTCTTAACTGATGAAAGGAGCTAGGCAAGGAAGTGCTAGCAATCATTTCCCCAGTCACATTTTTAATTTTTATTTTTATGTCATCCCATAGACTTTTGGAGTTCTAGTGTGGCACTGTAGGATAAAAACTGGACCACAGGTCGGTTTGAACTACAAGGTTGGAGGTTCAGACTCACCAGCAAATCCACTTGATGGCACTTAACAACAACATAGACTTTTAGGAGAAATAAATATTTCTGCGGTACAAAAGCTCTTCAGACTACACAACTTCAGTATATTATCTATAGCACATCCACTTGTAGGAAGAGAGAACTCTCCTTGTATTCATTAGAACAATATTCATTAGAACTGCCTTAAATAAGTAGACCAACCCTGCTGACCTTCTACTCAGAAATATTCGTCTTTCAAAGGGAAATGTGTGTTCTTGGAAACCTTCTCTGGCTGCTAACATTGTTTACTCCATAATCCTGACAATGGTTGATGGGCTTGTGACCTAAGTATAAGTGAGCCAGACTGGTCTATGCGGATCATGGAATCATTGCTAGTACATTATAGTCCATCTACTGCATCAAAAGCACCATTTCTTTCTTACTTTGGTGTTTGCATCAAAAGAATTATTTTTCATTTTATAAATGTAAGGTGAGGGAAAGAGTTGCTGTCTTGGTTTGGGGGAAGTGTTGTAATAAAGTTAGTTAAGAAGGCATTCCTAGCTGGTGCTTTATCTCCAGATAAGCAAGTCCTTCTTCTAAAATGTCATAACTAATTGCTTTACATTTTATCCCCTTTGTTTCTTTTGCTGCTTCACAAACATTTTTGCAATTCTAAGAAAAATCAATTACAATAGGCCTCTAAGGTTTTGTGGTTTTGCTTTCACTACGGAAAAGTTGATTATTTAAGATTTCAGAAAGCAGGTTCAACATTGATCTTCAAACTTTAATATAGCTACTTGTATTGATAAAAATGTAAACGCAAAGCAATTCTAGGAACCATAAAATACTTTTGCCACAGTAATTTTTTTTATGAAGGCATAAAGGCCCAAATAT
>NW_006408536.1:965697-968352 GCF_000296735.1 Chrysochloris asiatica
ATGTATATCGACTCGATGGCACTTAACAACAACAACATATATATATGTAAAACTGAAGATACTTAGTTCAAGTGTATAATGCTTTCTTTGTAAAATGCAATCCTATGACCAGCCCTTAACTTTATTGTGCTAATTAGATTGGACACTAAATGACATATATTAAGATATCAGCTACCATTAGTGAGTAAACTATTGACTACAATTAGACAAATAAATACCTGCCAAATAAAAGCAGTCATGTTTGACTCTTTTAAAATTATTTGTTCTTTTATTTAAGATGATTTGAAAGAAACACATGGAGAATCTAGGAATTAGGCAGTTGAATGGGACAAACAGTTAAGCACTCAACTGCTAGTTGAAAAGTTGGTGCTTGACTACTAGATGAAAGACTGGTTGCTCAAATACATCCCAAGGCCCTGGAAGACAGGCCTGACAATCTGCTTCCGAAAGGCTACCGAGTGGAGCACTTATGCTCTTGTCGTGAGTCACAATTGACTCGATGGCAACCAAGAACAACAACGTGATTATTTCTTTTCAGTTCAAAACGTAAAAAGAACCCCTCAGCACACGGTTTACAGCTGCAGGGCCCTGATCAGTAAATTGATGAAGTACTAAGTCATTTCATATTGTTTTCTTTGAGATAGACTGCCAAAACACAATTTTAGTATTTTTTTTCCTTCCAGTTGGGAAAAAAAAAGCTTTTGACTCTGATTTTAGTTTTTTTTTTTTGTTCTCTTCTGAGTTCAATTCTGCTGTCGTTCATGCATTATTAGTGTATGATGGGTACTATTGTGCAATTTCTCTGTGTTTACAGTTTCAGTAAATAACAACTCATGTATAGCAACCAGACAATGCAGCTAAGTTAGGGTACCCTTTATTGTTTATGAATGTCTACAGGATAGGAACTAGGAAAGAGCAAATATATTCTAAAAACTCTTAGTGCACTGCTTCAATATGTCATGCATTGAAACAGCTATCATAAAGATTGTTCAAAGACCTTCTGGGTAAGGTATATGAGGCATAGGCATTAAACATATTAGGAAAAAATGTTTAGTGAATATTTATTAAGTGTCGGTTCTGTTGAGTATTTTCATAAATTCCGTTTGATTTACTCCTCATATTAATTCTTATTGCTGTTATTGCTAAGTGCTGCCAAGTTGTTTTAGACTCCTAGCGACCATTATAGGGTTTCTGAGGAGCAGTTGGTGGCTTTGAACAACCAATCTTGTGGTTAGCAGTCCAGTGCTTACCCTACAGTGCCCCACTAAGACTCCATGTTTATTCTAGGGGGTAAATATTAAACCAGTTTTAAAAATTTTATGAAATAAAAAATACATGCAAATGCACATATTATACTAACAACTGTTGTTCGGCCTTATCAAGTCAGCTCTGACTCATAGCAACCCTATGGACAACGGAAGGAAACACCACTGGGTCCTGCACCATCCTCACACTTGTTACGCTTAACCCCATGGTTGCTGCCACTGTACCAATCTAGCTCATTGGTGGTCTTTCTCTTTTTCGCTGACCCTCCACTTTACTAAGCATGATGTCCTTTGCCAAGAACTGGTCCCTCCTGATAGTATAACCAAAGTCTCACTATCCTGGCTTTTAAGGAGCATTTTAGCTGTACTTTTTCCAACACAGATTTGTTTGTTCTTCTGGAAGTCTAGGGCACTTTTAATATTCTTCTGTAACACTATAACTTAAATGCGTCAATTCTTCTATGGTCTTCCTTATTCACTGTCCAACTTCCACATGCATTCGAGGTTATTGAAAAGACCATACCTTGAGTCAGATACACCTTAGTCCTCAAATTAGTGTCTTTGCTCTTGAATATTTTAAATAGGTCTTGTGCAGCAGATTTGCCTAGTGCAATACATAGTTTGATTTATTGACTGTTGCTTCCATGAATGTTGATGGTTGATCCAAGTAAAATGAAGTCTTTGATAACGTCATTCTTTTCTTCATTTACCATGGTGTTATTTATTGGTCTAGTGGTGAGGATTTTCATTTTCGTTACATTGATGTACAATCTATACTGAAGGCTGTGATCTTTGATCTTCATCAGTAAGTATTTTAAATTCTCTTTGCTTTCAGGAAGCAAGAATCTATCATCTGCATATTGCAGGTTGTTAATGAGCCTTCCTCCAATCCTGATGCTATATTCTTTTTCATATAATCTAGCTTCTTGGATTATTTGCTTAGCATATAGACTGAATAAGTAAGGTGAAAGAAAACTAACCTGACACACACCTCTCCTGATTTTAGACTATTCAGTGTCCCCTTGTTCTGCTCAAACAACTGCCTCCTGATCTACATACAGGTTCTTCACAAGCAAAGTAAGTGTACTGTAATATCCATTCTTCGCAATGTTATCCATAGCTTGCTGTTGGGGGCCAGCCTCGACAGGGAAGTTTGGTTCACAAAGTAGGGAGATCTGGCAGCGAAAGAGATAGAAAAAGAATATACACAAAGACACGACGAGAGAGACAAAGAGACACCCTGAAACCAGAGTGGATGCAAGACTGGCGGGCAGACCCTGGATTGCAGGCATCATGGCCCCTGCAGGCAGTAATGCACACAGGGTTCCATCTGCATTCGCCTTTTATTTCAGGGAGGGATTTTACACAAAGGAAGAAGGTGATCATTAAG
>NW_006408536.1:968847-970589 GCF_000296735.1 Chrysochloris asiatica
ATAATTTGATAAAGAACAGTTTGGACATGTTTGCCAGATGGCCAGAGTTTGTTCCTCAGAGAGATTTGTTCCCAGGACCCTACGCACTGCCAACACAGTGGAGACATTAAGAGAGGCACATAAGAAACCATTTTCTCAGAAGCTACAATTACTGGAGTTAGAAGCATAGAATGGATAATAAGACCAAAAAAAAAAAATTATACAGAGGTAGCCCAACAGTGAGTTTGCAAAAACCAATGAACCCGGGACGTCAGGAGGTTACTTCCTTGGCCCTCAGGGTCCCTGGCTGGCAATCCTGAATGGGGCCTTCATGTTGGATTTTATTCCATGACACAGGGCCTCAACATCTCAGTGCTTTGCGGTCCCCAACAGCTTGCCATGATGCATACAATCGAAAACTTTTGCATAGTCAATAAAGCACGAGTAAATATCTTTCTGGTATTCTCTGCTTTTAGCCATGATCCATCTGAAGTGAGAAATGATATTACTTATTTGACTCCAACTTGAACTTCTGGTAGTTCCTGTCAATGTAATGTTGCAGTGGTTTTGAATTATCTCTAGCAAAATTTTACTTCCATGATTAAAATTGAATACCCCTGTGAACTAGCAGATATATTGAAAAAACAGAATATGATCAGCTCTTCAGTAGCTACCCTCATTCTTCCTTTCCATCAGAAATACCTCTTTTCAAATTTCAAGGTAAACCAATATTCTTACATCCAAGAATATTATCTTTGCCAATTTTAGTATTTTGATTCAATAGAATTATACTATTGTATGTATTTATTCTTTTGTTCAATGCCACATGTGTAAGATTCATCCATGGTATAGTTGTAGATAATTCATTCTCATTGTTATCAAATATTCCAGTGTGTGAATATGCCCTGATGTATTTATTCATTCCACTGTTGATGGGCACCTCTTAGAAGTTTCCTGCTTGGGATTGTTATGAATAGAATTGATATGAACTTTCTAGTACATTTCTTTGGTGATAATATGTATGCAGTTACGCTGAGGATATACCTAGGAGTAGAATTCCTGGGTCAAGGGATATGCATTAATAACCTGATGTTTACTTATGAGGAAACAAATTTAAGGAAATTAAGCAACTAACCCAAGGTCACACAACAAACAAGTGATCAAGACAAGACTTTAATTAAGTCTAACTGCAAAATCCACTATTTTACATATTTTAGACTTTAACAATAGAATAAGTGTAACAGACATGAAACATTTTCTGGTTGGAATAGACTGTTCCTTACATGGCATTTTCTAAAGCTTACTTCAGTTTTTCCCTTTTGTTTTTAAATGTAGCAGGCAATGAATCAATACGACAATTAATCAATAACAGAGACACAGAAAAATGGTTGGGTAGTGTTTAATTTTTAGGACAAATACTTTTTATAACCTTATTTACACTAAAAATGAGAAATTGCTGTACAAAAATAACTCTTGAAATATACTTCAAACTGTGTGCATAGCAATGTGTTTAGGTATATTGTTAGTTGCCATCAAATTGAATCTGATTCCTGGTAACCCCTTCTATCTACGCAGATCAGAACAATTTCATAAAGTTTTCAAGACTGTGACCTTTTCGGAAGCAGATTTCCAGTTCTGTATTTGTAGGTTTAAGTACAGACTATTTGAACTGCCCTCTTTTAAGCCAGGAATCAAGCACTTAACCCTTTGTGTCACCCAGGGACTCCATTCATTTATGGTTGTGTGTGTGTGTGTGTGTGTGT
>NW_006408536.1:974429-977441 GCF_000296735.1 Chrysochloris asiatica
AAAAAAAAAAAAAAATTTGTTTCCCATTAAAGAGAAGCTAAGCTCTATAGCATGTAGTGTAGGAAAGATTTTCCCAAAGAGTATGACAGGGAGAATAATGAAGGATGGAGGCAAAAACTAGAAAGTATCCATTGCCAATTATTTCCAAAAAGATACTACTATGACTCAGTGGAAGGTTGTGTTTGCATATGTTTGTGTGTGTCAGGGTGTAAGGGCTGAATAAATATTTATCCTCGATTTTCCCCAACTGATAAAAGTTTGAGTTGATAGGACTGTAGTGGCTGTACAGTGATCTAGAATTTAAACTTAGTGTTCTCTGTCCTCTCATCAGCGTTAGTTTATCAATTTAGTTCAATTTATTTTACTCAGTGAGGATATAGTGAGTGTCTTCTATGAGCTGGGAGATATGCTAAGCCCTGGGGAATCACATAGGATATCGGGGCTTTCAAGGAGTTTTCTGTTTCATGCAAGGAGGAGATATGTACATATATAAATATGTAAAGAAATGAATTAAATACTTTAATAGAAGAGCACTAAAAACTGGGTCAGGGATTCTCCTTTAACTTCATCTTCACTATGTGCATTTAGACCTTGAACAAATCACTTAGCTGTTCTAAGATTTAAGCTTTGGGTTTTTTTTTTTTTTAAAATACAAAAAACTTTATCTGTTTATTCTATTGCATAGTTAATAATTTTGAAATCACATAACCATGTTTGAAACATTTTTGTAAAACTGTCCAACAGTAATTTGTTGTTGTTGTTAAGTGCCCTTGAGTTGGTTCTGACCCATAGTAACCCTGTATAGGATTTCCAAAGAGCAGCTGGTGTGCTTGAACCATCCACCTTGTGGTTTAGGCTAATTTTGCCATCCAGCGCATTAACCCACAGTGCCATACCAGTACTCCTAACAGCTAAATAGTGATTTAGCACTATAAAATTATGGTTCTTTTAAAATAAAAAGCTTTGTTGTTGTTAGTATTCAGACCTTAAGACTTATAGCTAGACATATGTCTACTTTAATTTTTCTAATTATAGAGAATGCATTTTATTTATGGTTATAGGGAATATATTTATACTCAGAAAAAAGTGATAGTTAACACAAATAAGTATCAAATTCACCCCAAATAGATGTCCCTTTTTACATTGTGGTTGTTAAGTGCCATAGAGTCTGCTCCCACTCATCAACCCAGTATAAGTGGCTGGTGGGCTTGAACTACCGATCTTTCACCTATCAGTCCAGTGCTTATCCTACATTATCTCACCAGGACTCATTTTAGAGGAAGACCACCAACAAGATGGATCAGCCAGGTGGCATCATTGATGGTGTCAAGTGTGGCAGCGGTAGTGAGGTTGGCCCAGGATCAGACATTGTTTCGTTCTGCTGTGCATGGGGTCGCTATGAGTCGGTTCCGACTCGATGGCACCTGACAACAACAACAACAATTCTATATTCATCATACGATTTTAAAATTGTATTGAGAAAAAAGTTACCTTTTCTTCAATGGTTTCCTTCTTCTTATACCCATCATACCATACTTTTAAATTGTTTACCAAGACAAAAATCGAGCTTCACTATTTTAATGAAAGATAAAGTCACATGACCTTGATTTTTCAATTTCTGCTGAATGTCCGTAAAACATGAGTTTGAAAACCTTCAGTAGTTCTGACTCGCTTTAATGTAGTATCTATTGACATGGTGAAACCTATTTTCATTTTCAGGAAATCATAAAAACACAAAATTCTTCTGTAGACTGTCAATGTCAATAGATACTACAGATTTTATATATAACTTATTCTGTAGTCCTCTGTCTTCCATGATGATTTCTGCTTTGGTAGCATGAGTCAGTTCTTAATCACTAAGAAACATTTACTGCATTCCAACCAGTGATACAGACTAAAACAGAACACAGATCATTGTAATCTGTTGGAAAGACTAAAGGATTATTCGAGGGAAATACATCAAATTCAAACTGGGTTGGGCCTGGTTTCTTAAGAGCAGCTCTGTGTAAGTCAAAGTGTTGAAAGGACTGACATTTTCTATTGCTATTTTTTTTTTTTCCTGATAGAAAATAAACATTCACTTTTTTCAAACAAACTGAACTTCTTCTAATTCATTGATGCCTATTTATGTGTTTCATCTTATTTTGTGTCTGAAGGTTAAACTGTGTCTGAAGAATAACTGTATAACTTTTCAGTGCTGGTCAAAGGCAGTTGTAGCTAGCTTTGCACTTCATGTTTGTCAATAAATTGTAATTATGGTGACACAGACTTGTCTATGTCTTTTAACAAAGACTCAGAAACTAAATTACCAATACAGAAATGCATCAGTGGCCCAATAAGGACAATTGTTGTTGTTGTTGCTCAGTGCTGTCGAGTCGATTCCGACCCATAGCAACCCTGTATAGGGTTTCCAAGGAGCAGCTGGTGAGGCTGAACCACCGACCTTACAGTTCAAAGGACTTTGCAATCTGACACATTAGCCCATAGCGCCACTCCAGGACTCGTAATATGGACAATTAGAGGAGCTGAAAATGATGACAAGTTGCTTTTGTAATAAGTGTGGGTTTTCATCACTGGTGGTGGTGGTTGTGTATCCTAAAGTCGGTTCCGACTCATAACATCCCTGTACAGGGTTTCTGAGGCTGTACATGGAGCAGAAGCCTCATCTTTCTCCCAAGGAGGGACTGGTAGATTTGAACTGTTAACCTTGTGGTTAGCAGCCCAGTTCAGAATCCTTTTCCTCACTACTTGGAGTAGTTCCTCATACTTGGACTTTTTCTAATACGGGAGAAATGACAAGCTTTCTTTTTAGATCTGAAAATGATAACACTGACAATTGTTAAGTTTACAAGATAACTTATACACTAACTTTTAGGCAGGAAGTTTCATAAATTCAAAGAATTGAAAGAATTTTTTAGCAGGTTCTATCCCAAAATTGACTCTCTCCACGATTTTTCTAAGCTTCTAATTTCTTCTCCAGAATCCCAGTTTGGTTCTGTAGGATAAGCACTG
>NW_006408536.1:978155-994230 GCF_000296735.1 Chrysochloris asiatica
CCTTCCTCTCCTTGCCCTCCCCTCCCCCTCCCCCTCCTCCTTCTCCCCTGACTTCTCCCCCCTCTTCCTCTCCTCCTTCTTCTTCCTTCCCTTCTTCTTTTTCTCTCTTCCTCTTCCTCGATTTTATTGTTCTTCTCTCTCAACTGCGAAGTTTCTATAAAGGAAATTCAGTTACAATGTGCGTCAAGGAAAGGAAATTTATCATAATAATTAAGAATTATTGGACAGAAAAGGGGACAATTCACACAGATATATACAAAATTGAGTTTGAGTTCAGGCAAGTTAACTACCTACCAAAACAAAATAATACTCTCTAGAGGAACAGAATAGAAGCTGGATTCTGTACGTCCTTCTAGTCATAATATCCAGAATACATAAATGTGAAAATAAGAACCATACTCATGGGAAAAGACAATAAAAACAAACCACAAAACCCAATGCAATGAACAGGTATTTTTATTAGCTCAATTTATCATTTAAAATCTTCAGAAGTTTAAGTTTTTAAGCGTTTGTTTTTGTTGTTGTTGTTCCTTCACTTCATACATACTTCTCTTCTATACCATAGCACTTAGTGCAAGCATCTTGAAGATTTTCTGAAGATGATCTGCCTTGAACTAGCCCTCTAGTATTTCCCGATGAACTAGCTCTCTGCTTTCCTCAGTGGCATATAAGGTGTCATGGGTATCATTCTTTGATGATTTCTTCAGTAGGTGTGTCTGTACTAGAAGGTGCGCCATCATTATTACTGTGTCGATTGAAAGGTTCGTGGAATCATATGCCTGACCCCTTTTGAAAAATTCCTCAAGTGAAGTGATGAATCTGTTCATTTTTTGTTAAGCGAGGCTAAGTATATGATTTGTAATTCCAGCGGGTTATTCGCCAGCAGAGGTGACTCAAAAGCCTCATAAGCGTGTATAAGCAGTCTAATATTCTGGATAAATTAACAACATTCATTAACCTGGACAAGTATTCTTTTGGTTTGCGCCTTTCTCTTCTTTAGAGTATGACGTCTCTTGACTATAAAAATAATCAGAGCCACACAAACCAGGGTCTCCTAGGGAAACCTATAGCTACATGGAGTTTTTCTGTAGTATTTGGAACGTATCACCAAGAAAGTGTACAGTTGCTGAGGAGTGGCTGGGAAGAATTCTCCATGGCCGCCAGCAGGCCCACCAAGGCTCCCTAGGGTGCTGCTGCTCCACCTCTGGTTACCACTATCCTCCGGCCCTCAACTGAGCACTCAGAAACTTCTGGAGTGTTCTGTTGCTGACATAAACAATTGTCTGTCAACCAGGACAGTCAGTGGTTCTGGGGGGTTGAGGGAGGGAGGATGAGGACAGCTATGTTCTCTAAGACAGTATTTTCTAATTTGCTATCTGCTCACAGCACAAAGTCATGCTATTTTTACAGTACATTTGGAGAAGTCAAAAAGTTTGAGTGTGGGTAAAAGAGACCAGCCCATGAGCTCTGCTTACTCTAGGCCCCATCTGGCCTTCCAGGCAACAAAACAGTACTGTGCTATAATCCATTCTCTTCGTATTACAATGCAGAAAGCCATGTCCATGTCCCAGGATAAGACTCATTCTCCTAATTTGAAATTTACTTCTGTAGCATGGAAGCCTGATTTTGCCTACCAAGGCCATAACGATCTCCCTCCCCTAAAGGTTTTTTCTCTCTCTTGTGTTTGATCAGTACAGCAGGAAGGGGCCAAGAAATGAGGAGTCTCACCAGTGGTATTAACTAAGAAGACCTGGTTTTCAATCAAAAAAATTTAAATTGAAAATCAAACTCACTGCCACTGAGTTGATTCTGATTCATAGCGATCCTTTATAAGGTTTTAGATTTCAGGAGCAGAGAGCCTCATCTTTCTCCCACGGAACAATTCAAGCTGGTAGGCTTGAATTGCCAATTTTTTGGTTAGCAGCCCAACACCTAACCCAAGTACCACCAGGGCTCCTTCACTGAAGCTTAGGAGAAATCAGTTGGAACTAGCAATGTCTTAAATTTTCATGGATTTGCTGTGGAGCCAGTTGGTCCCCATTCAATCCAAATTTTCTGGATGGGGGAAACATTCTTCCAGGGTCACAGACTTCTTCTATCATGTGACCCTTTCATCCTTAGCATATGACTTCTAATCTACCAAGTCATCTTTAGAAGTGTGGAGAGAGTAAATCCTTCTTGTGAGAATTTGCCACTTTAGGCAGACTCAGGCCCAGAGCACCCTGTGTATCACCTAAGACTCTGCCATGAACAACTTTTCTTGTAATTTTACCCACAAAGGAAACAAAATAACCATAAGCCAAAGCTAGACTGGGGTTCCTGAAGGATGCTTAGATTCCTGCCACAAGTCCACCCATTGATGTACAGACTAGAGACTTGGGTCAGGCTTGTTACTAAGGGGAGAAAGTGGCCAAATGGTTGACAAAGTGACAATTGTTTCCTTTTATACTTAATTTGGAGTCCTGGTGTGGCATTGTAGGCTAAGTACCATACCACAAGGTGGGTTTGAACTGCAAGGTCAATGGTTCAAACTCACCAGTAACTCCTCAAAAACCCGATATAGAGTTGCTGTGAGTCAGAATGGACTCGACGGCACTTAACAACAAGAACAATACTTAGTTAATTTTTTAAAAAGGAAATTGTCATTTACACGTTTACAATCTGTTTTTGAAAATAAAAAAATTAGTGAAGAATCAGAATTCAAATTCTAAGAAATTAGAGAAAAACAGTGGTCGGGAGAACTATAAGGCTACAGTGATCCAGTGTGGTACTGGCAGTAGGATAGACACACAGACCAATGAAATAAAACTGAGAGTCCAGAAATAAACTCCTGTATCTATGGTTAGAAGCCCTGTTGTGGCACTGTTAGATAAGCACTGGACTTCTATCTGCAAGGTCCATGGTTCAAACCCACCAGTTGCTCCTAAGAAACCCTATATAGGGTAACGGAGTCAGAACCAACTCAGTGGCACTTAACACAACAACAACTTTTGTACATCCAAAGTGGAGGGGGTATGTGCCGTTGAGTCGGTTTTGACTCGTAGCAACCCAGTATAGGGTTTCTAAGAACAGCTGGTGGGTTTGAGCTGCAGAACTTGTGGTCACCAGTCCAGTGTTTCTCCTAGAGCACCACACCACAACTTACCAAAGGGGTAATATCCAGAATATGTAAAAAAACCCACAGCTCAACAACAGTCAACACAATTTTTAAAAATGGGTTAAGAACAAATAAATATTGCTCCAACAAGGATATACAAATAGCTGAAAAGCACATAAAAAGACAGTCAACATTATTTAGTCATTAAGAAAATGCAAATCAAAAATACAATGTGGTACCACTTTTAGAACCTATAAGATGGCTATAATTTAAAAAACACACCAAGCCTTAGTGAGAAATTGGACCACTCGTACATTAATGGTGAGATGGTAAAATGGCCCAGCTGCTGTAGAAAACAGTTTGGCCATTCCACAAAAAGTTAAACATAGAATTGCCATATAACCGAGCAATTCCACTCCTAGATATATACTAAAATAAGTGGAAACAATTATTCAAGCAGACACATGTATACCAATATTCAATGCAGCATTATTCTCTGAATTGCTTATCCCAGTATCTATGGCAGGCTGGCATGGTGGTTCTATAGTCATGGACAGAGAGTGGCACACATGAAAAGTCCAAGGTAGAACACAGGTGGTGCTTCCCTGGGCAGAGATAATCGATCTATCAGTATAGTCAATGACAACTAACTCATAAGTTTGCTGTTGGAGACAAGAATGTCCACTTAAACATAAGTCAGTTCCCTGACCTGTATATGTCCTCCAAGCCACCGATTCAAGCATTTATTAGGTGCCTGATTAGATCTGTGTTCAGTACAAACCTGCTATACTTTCAGTGAAGATTGAAAGTGTTTTCAGTAATTCAGTGTATAGCACTATGCCTGAAAAAAAAAAAGATTGTTCTTGTTAGGTGCTTTAGATTGTTGACGCATACCAACCTCATGTAACAGGGTAGAACTGTGCTCTAGGGATCCCAAGGCTGAATTTTTTTTTTTTTTTAACTTCTTACTTCGAATTGAGTGAAGGTTTACAGAGCAGATTATCAGCTTTACATTCAACAAATCATAAACTTTCTTTCATCTCAATGATTGTATTCCCTCCATGTAACAACAGTTATCCCACTTCCTCCTTGTGGGTCTTATTTCCATCCCACCCTCCTTCCCAGCCCTATTCAACTTTGACCTTGAATGGATGCCTTTTTGACCTTGAATGGTTGGCCATTCCATGGTGAGCTTACGTTACTAATGCTGCTGATTCCCCTATATACCTATTTACTGCTTGGCTGAAAATTGGGTCATGAGACTCAGTTCTGTTTCTCACCTGAAGGCCACAGTCTCAGGTTCCGCCAGCCTCCTTATGACCAGTAAGCCTGTTTTTTCCTCTTTTTTATTGTAATTTTGAGTTTTGTTCCACATTTTCTCACACTCTATCTGGGACCTCTTAACGTGATTCCATTCAGAGCAGTTGGTAGTGGTCATGATGGTGGTGGCTGTGTGCCGCCGTGGAATGACCCTGCATACGGTTTCAAGGCTATGAATCTTTACGGGACCAGAAAGCCTCATCTTTCCTCTTCAGTGTGGCTGGTAGGTTTGAACTGCTGACCTTGTAGTTAGCATCCCAAATTGTAACCCACTACGCTCTGGTAACATAGTGGTTACAAATCAGGCTGCTAACCTCAAGGTCGGCAGTTCGAAACTACCAGCTGTTTTGCGGGATAAAATGAGGCTTTGTGCTCTGGTAAAGATTTGCAGCCTTGGAAACCCTGTGCAGGGTCACTATGAATCAGAACCAATTCCACAGTACTTAACAACAACAACAACAACAACAATGCTACCAGGGTTCCTTGTTGGTAATGGTAGCTGGCTGGAATCTTTATAGGAACAGATTGCCAGACCTTGTCTCTCATGGAGCCTTTCGGTGGATTCAAACTACCAACCTTTAGGTTAGTACCAGAGAGTTTAACCATTGTACCAATAGGGCTCCTCAGAAAAATTGTTGGTATTGTTGTTAAGTGCCTTTGAGTTGCTTCCGATTCATAGCAGCCCTGTTAGGGTTTCCGAGGAGCAGCTAGTGGATTTGAACTGCCGACCTTACAGTTTAACAGTCCAGTGCTTACCCTGCAGAGCCACACCAGGACTTCTTTTTAAAAGTTGTTGTTGTTAAGTGCTGTCAAGTTGGTAGAGCAACACTGTGTAGGGTTTCCGAGGAGCGGCTGTTGGGTTTGAACCGCTGACCTTCTGATTAGCAGTCTGGTGCTTATCCTACAATGCCATACTAGGACTTCTTTTGGAAAAATAATTTTTGTTGTTAAGTGCCGTTCAGTCAGTTCTGACTTATAGCAACCCTGATAGGATCTCCAAGGAGTAGTTGGTGGGTTTGAACCACCAACCTTGTGGTTAACAGTCCAGTGCTTATCCTACAGTGTCACAGAACCGATTATTTGTAGAGTGACTAAATGAATACTCTAGAAATGCTGTGTCAGAGGAAAGAGGTGATGATGACTATTAAGGTATTGGCATTTATCAAGAGTTAACTCCATAATAAGCTCTGGAATAAAAATTATATCAATTATCTCTTTTAGTTCATCTATGAATAAGTACGCTACTGTTCCCATTTAACAGATGAGGAGAGTCACAGAGAATTTAAAAAGATGGGTAGTATATAGTTCATTGTTGTTGTTGTTGTTGTTAAGTGCCATCAAGTCGGTTCCGACCCATAGCGACCCTGTACAGGGTTTCCGAGGGTGTAAATCTTTACGGGAGTAGAAAGCCTTATCTTTCTCCCACAGAGCGGCTGGTAGTTTCGAACCGCTGACCTTAAGGTTCGCAGCCCGATTCGTAACCACTACGCTACCAGAGCTCCTTATAGTTCATACATACTTTAATCTATTTGGTCATCTAGAAATCAAAAATTCTAGTTTCAAAAATTCTAGTAACTGCATTAGAATTTGGGAGCACAATCAGAAATGGGAATTTCCAGATAGCCATTCTATTTGATGAGTGTCATCCCCTTGACTTGTGCAAGCAGACTGAGACTGGGATACTGACGAACAAACTGCATGAAAACCCACACACTCAAGTAATAAATCTGAGGATAAATTCATATTACAAAGCAGAACTGGGGGCTGCTGAGGACTCATGAGGTGCTAGTGAGATGTAAGGAATTTAAAAGAAAATGTGGTAGAAACCCCCACAAAGAGGACGTTTAAATTAGAAATAAAAGGATACTTCTCAGCAAAGGCATTGGAAAGTACATGAGCCAGACAGCTAAATCACACACTGCAAATTCCAGCTGCAATTCTGGACCAACAGACCTCTTTCTGGTCTATAAACTAAACAACTGTTTGGGAAACAGAGATTTTTTTCTGTCATATCCAATACCAACTTCCATTAACAGTAACATCACAATTAGCCACAGAATTGAGTTTGGAAGGTTAAATGTTGTTGGGGAGCACCCTGAGTTCCATATGGTCCTATTCCTTGACAAAAGAAGACTAAACTATTGAAAACTAGCTCAAGGATAATGAAGGAAAAAGTTGAGGTGTAGATTTACTCAGTTGAATTGGATAGTCTGTTGCTATCAGAGGTGACAGAGATTTGTGCACCTTGCATGTGACATCAATGCATGAAACCTCCAGTAGTAGTGATGATGACTTCTGTACAATTTTCCTTTTGGTCTTTCATACAGGATTGTCTTTGAAGGGTCTTGCAGTACAAATATAAGGTGTTATTAGTCAAGCTTTTGTCCACTGGGATTAGAGATCAGTCTGCCCTCGATTTCACACTAACTCCAGATCATTCCAAGTCTCTCTAATTTAGCAGAACGTCAGAGTTCAGATTACTCTAAATCAAGGATCAGTGAGTGTTTCCTGTAAAGAAGAGGATAGTAAATATTTTAGACTTTGCAGGCCACATACTGACTCTGTTGCATATTCTTTTGTTTTAATTTTTTAAAGCAACCCTTTAAAAACATAAAAAGCATTATTAGCTCAAGAATGCTACAAAAATAGTCTGTTGGTTAGATTTGGCCCTTGAGGCATAGTTTGCTGATCCTCTTACTAAATCATTGAAAAAGTGGATGTATGCGTGATAAATGTACAATAAGATATGTGCATAATTTAACACACATATAGTTTCATGTATGTGTTTGGTACATGAAATTGTTTGTTCTGTCTTTCACATTAAAAATAAATTCCTTCTAGGCAGTAAATTTACTAGTATATATATATATATTTTTTTTTTTTCCAATTCTCCAAAACAGCAAGAAATAAATTCAACACACTGTAGATCTCAATAAATACAGACTGACAAACTATTATAAAGAAATAACCTATGATAAAAGACCATGGCCGTGGAAAATCATATTTTCCTTTCTACTTAATGTGTAGAAATATGTGACATTCAACATGCAAGTCCGTGTACACCTATTATCATCAAGAATGACATTACCATTTGAATGAATGACTTACATCCTAAGCAGGGGTTTTTGAGTGCTTTCTTACATTATCCCCATATCAGTACTGACATTAGAAATATTTTTTTTTCCTTGCACAGAAAATATTTGCACTTAAGGGCAACATAGTAAACTGGTTTCAGATACTCCAGATTTCTTGATACCTGATAAAATAATATCTCAAAACTTACCATTTTACACAAAATCTGCCTATCATAGTATTTAACAAAGCAACAGAATGTGTATGATATATTTACTTTTATTTCTTACTTAACACTATGTGGTGGTAGTGGTGGTTATGTGTTGTGGAGTCAATTTCAACTCCTAGTGATCCTGCAGTGGTTCCAGGCTGTAAATCTTTACAGGAGCCCAAAGCATCATCTTTATCCCATGGAACGGCTGATAGAGTCTAACTGCTGACCTTGCAATTAACAGCTCAATTTGTAACCACTACACTACCAGGGTTCTTTTAACACTGTGTGGGTATCTACATTAATCAAGGGAAAGGACAGAAGTTCCGGTTTTGGAGGCAGCAGAGCAAAGTCAGGTATGACAAGCTCTGTGGGGGAGGGGCTGAAAACCCAGAGAAGCTGCTCTCTCATGGAACAGCACCAGAGCGCTGGATCTAGCATAAGGGTCAAGGTGTCAGTTTCCTGTAACCACCAGTGGAAAAATCATGGTATAAAGGGAAATATTGTAATGTAGGAATTGGTCAAGACACGGGACTTCCTCAGCGGCCATCCTGCCCGGGCGGAGATCAAAGGATGGGGCTACTGCCAGACCAGCACAGGGAACCAGCACTAAAAGCAGCACAGTGACATTTGCAAAAGGAGGTGTGGGGGGATTCTACACAATTTTTCCTCCTCTTCCCTGTCACACCTTCTTTGCCCAGCCCAGATGCCTTCAGGCAGGTGGGTGCATATACCCCAAAAAGTCCAGTGTTGAGACCACAGCTTTCCCACAGCACAGAGAGAAAGAGCCCCCATCGGTCCAAGGGCAAATTCTTTGGCTGCTGCTTTGGACTTCTGCCTGTGGGTCCCAGCCCTAAAGTTAACTTGTGCAGGACCCTTTACTCCTGCCTATCCAGCAAGAAAAAAATCAAGTTTGGCCTGACAGACAAACCATATGAACAATCTGTAAAACCCCAACATAAAAAGACACAACTATTTCAAGAATTATGCTGTGCACATGCAGATACTGAACTGACATTCAGAGACAAAAATAGTAGACAATCTTTCTCCCATTAACTTCTTGATATCTATCTGTGCACCTCTACAATGGTGACTAGGGGAGGAACCTGAGCAAGTGGACACCCCTCCCCACTACTGGAGGATTCTATGGTGCACACACCCTGCCTGTGTAGCAAGGCAACTGGACAGTCGGCTACAGTTTGATTTTTGTTTCAAAGTGGTGGTTTTTGTCTTTGTTTTTATATTGTTTCTGCTTTTGGGCCTTTTGATCATACATTTTTCCTGGAGGTGGGGGATTTTTCTCCCTACTTTACCCAAGAGCAGTCAGCAATCATGGCCATATAGCCAAGCTACAAGCATACCCCATAATATTCCACCATTGAGACAAGAGTCAATAACAGCTGTTAAGCATTACATGTGAAAATGAAAGCCTATCGTCTCCTGATCATATCCACCAGGAGACACACAGTAAGCTTAATAACACAGCAACAAACATCCATTTAAGCATTAAAAACCCACATAAGTACTATAAATGACCAACAAAATACAATAAAAGCTATCAAAACATGTTCAAAAAGAGAAAAGAGTAACTGAGACAAATGAGCTGGAGACAGACAAAAGCTTTCCAGAAGAGGAAGAGCAGGTTTTGGATTTGCCTGAGAAAGAATTCAGAAGAATGATATGGAAACAAATTCAAATGCTCCACAAAGGGGTGGAAGAAAACAAGGAAGACATCAGGAAAGTACTACAAGAGCAATCAAACAAGATCAATACAGCATTGGAAACAATTCAAAACGTGCAAAAAGAGGTTCAGATGATTAATAATGAAATATCAGAAATGGACAATACATTGAAAGGGGAAAAGAGCAGAATTGAAGAGATAGAAGCCAGAACCAGTGAGCTGGAAGACAAATCTCTCAATACTGCTAAGATAGAAAAGCAACTGAAAAAAGGATAAAAAAATCTGAAGAGAGTCTTAAGATCCATGCTGCATAACATGAAGAGGAACAACTTAAGAATTACTGTCATTCCAGAACAGGAAGAATTAGAGGAGTCCACAGAGGAGATAGTTGAAGAGCTTCCAGAAGAAAATTTCCCTAATATCTTGAAAGATGAGAAGATATACATTCAAGAAGCTGAATGTACCCCAGGAAGGATAGACCCAAAAAGAAAATCACCAAGGCATATAATAATCAAGCTCACGGAAATCAAAGACAAGGAGAGAAACCTAAAAGCATTCAGGGAAAAGAGAAATGTTACTTACAAAGGCAAGCAAATAATATTAAGCTCTGACTATTCAGCAGAAACCATGCAGGCAAGAAGGCAATGGGGAGACATATACAAAATCCTAAAAGAAAAACTGCCAGCCAAGAATCATCTATCCAGCAAAACTGTCAGTCAAATACAATGGTGCAATCAAATCACTCCATGATAAACAGAATCTAAGAGATTGTGTCAGAACCAATCCAGCACTTAAAAACATCCTAAAGGGAATTCGTTGGACTGAAAACCAACAAGAACAGACAACAACCAGAGATTAACAGGCGTGGCAGCACCACCTGGAACTCAGTCAATAGATAGCAGAGTCCAGAACAGAACAAAACTGAAACAACGAATTCAAAGGAGCTGGGAGGTCAACCAAAGCTCAAAATAATAATGTCAAAGAAGGGAAAAATGTAGGAACAGAGATCCAGGTGGTGAGGATGTCAGGTAGATTACAGGATACAATAGATTGTCTTAAATGGAGGGAAAACTTAATAGAGTATAAGGTAATCTCAAAGAAAATTAATACTTCACAATTTACCATGAAAATGAACTTCTAAGCAGAATAAGCAAACATGACACTAAGAAGAAACTGACAAGAATAGCACAAAAAACACAGACTGCATAAGAAGGCATGCAGAACATGCACTACCAAAAAATTAACATAATGGGAGGCAATTAATTCATACCTATGGATAATTACATTGAATGTCAATGGATTGAATGCACCAGTGAAGAGACAGAGTGGCAGATTGGATAAGAAAACAAGACCCTTCAATATGCCGTCTGCAAGAGACACACCTTATACACAAAGACAAAAACAGACTTAAAGTTAAAGGATGGGGGAAAAAAAAAAAAAGCTAACTGCAACAATAAACAAGCAGGAGTGGCAATACTAATCTCTGATAAAGTAAACTTTAAGACAAAAACCAGCATAAGAGATAAAGAAGAACACTATTTCATGATCAAAGGATCAATTGAGCAAGATGACATAACCATAATAAATATATACGCTCCCAATGAAACAGCACCAAGATATATGAAGCAAACCTTACTAGAATTGAAGAAAGAAATAGATAAAGCTACACTTATATAGTGGGAGATTTTAATATGCCACTTTTGAAAAGGGACAGAACAACCAGAAAGAAACTCAACAAAGTTACAGAGGAACTAAACAACACAATCAAACAACTTGACCTCATAGATGTATACAGACCATTCAACCCAACAACAGCACAATATACATTCTTTTCCAGTGCACATGGAACATTCTCCAGAATTGACCATGTGTTAGGTCACAAAGCAATCCTTCATAAATTTACAAACATCAAAATACTGCAAAGCATCTTTTCAGACCACAATGCTATAAAACTAGAAATCAGCAATAAGCAGACCAAAGAAATAAAGTCGAATACATGGAAACTGAATAACACACTGCTGAAAAGCAACTGGGTAAAAGAAGAAATTAAATGTGAATTCACAAAGTTCCTAGAAACAAACGAGAATGAAAACACAACATACCAAAATCTTTGGGACATGGGGAAAGCAGTGCTGAGATGACAATTTATTGCGGTAAATGCGCACATCCAAAAAGAGGAAAGAAACAAAGGAAGGAACTGAAGGTTTCAGAACAGATAATGCATCTAGGAATTAGAACCACCCTAGGAGTCCAAGTGTGGTGCTGTGGGTTAGTGCACCAGACTGCCAAGCCGTTTGAACTGCAAGGTCGGTGGTTCAAGCTTACCAGCTGCTCCTCGAAAACCGTATACAGGTCGCTATGGGTCAGAACTGACTCGCAGCACTTAACAACAACAACAATTAACTTTCTATTAATCTTTTTTTTAATCATATCTTGACTGCAGGATCTAGTCAGGCTTTTTTGTGCCTCTGGACTTGATTTATTTATTTACCATCACTACATTGGAGAGCCATGTATTCTTGTCATGCATTTTTTAAAAACTACTGCTGAAGCATTTTCACATTCAGTACTATAATAAACGTTTTATTGTTGAACTCCAGTATGTTCTCCTTTCCTCTAAAGATACCTGAAGTTATGTACCACTGAGGATAAAATACAGTCTTCCTAGTTTGCAAAGTTTTTATTTGTTAAAGTTCAAAATGCCAGCACTATGTGATAAGCTTTCATACAAGATGTTGACAACAGAAGTCAGTATGCACCCATCCAGTCTGTGCTTCGCCATTTCTTTTTGCTGTTATTCACAGTTGGGTCATGCAATTGTCTTACACTTTCCTTCAGATCACCACCTTATTCCACTTATGGTTTCAAAGGTAATTTTCAAGGGTGAGAAATGAAAAAGATGGGACACAGGGAAACTGCACTCTGTCCTATTGTCTTTGTCCCTTTATACTAGTTCTTGGTCTTGTTCTGATGCCAACTTCAGCAGTGCATCCTTTCAGCAGTGTTGCTAGTGGGATTCTGGGAATGCAGACCACACAGGGTTACACTATTAGAGGAGGTAACACCAAAATGACTATAAAAATTTTGTGCAGTGTCACAGCAGAAATTGTTTTATATATAAAAAATCCCTGTAGTTATTTATAACAACAACAAACAAAAAACGTTTTCATAATTCCAGTTTACATGTATCAATATACCTCAAACTCTAAAACTTGATGCTAATTTACTTTTTAAATCTTGTAATGTACTCAGGTCAGAGCTGTCATTGTTACCCAACTGCAATGCTGTGTTGACTCACGAGGTTTAGTCAGCAAGCACTACAAACACGTGCTGTTGTTTGCATTGCTGCTGATGGTTTATAGTAGCATATTTTGTCAAATAGTTTGGTGTCTTAGCAACAATAGTTAGTTAGTATTTGTATAGTATTTGTATAGTATTACTATAGTTAGTATTTGTGAATCAATATTAATAACTTTTTTTGAGAATAAAGTAGTAATTGAAGGAAAAGGAAAAAAAATTTAAAAAGACTTCCACTCAGTTACTAATAATGTTGTAACTAATGTGCTAAATTAAAGTAGAAAGATTTTGCAAAACCATTTTGTTGTTAATATTCATATAATCTGAGAAATATTACATTTAAGCAGCTTTTAACTATATCACATATTATTCTATGATTAAAATCAATAATAAACATTATTAAGGATTCTGTATGGTATAGTACGGGAGGAAGTCCATGGGAGAGTGACACCCTGAGTTACCACATTGGTTCACACCTCACACCACCATTAATGACACCACAGCATTTCCTACTCAGTTCTACACTCAGCAAATTACTTTGTCTCTTTTCCTTACTTCTCGCCTCAAATCTAAACAGGTGACATGTTTGTAATACACATTTATAACCCCTTTAAAAACCCAAAAGTTCTCAATTTGCTTCCAAAGTTATATCTAAGCATCTGTCCCGTGATTTCAAGGTCTTCCATAAGCTGATGCGTCTTACTAGCTAAGTGATTTATTACTATACTATAAATGTGACTAAAAGTTTGTAGAGCTTGTAGAAAGCCAGTCCGTTAACTGCTGATAATAGATATGCATAGTTCAGAATCTACCAGGGGAGAAAAAAAACGAAAAACATTTTGTTCCCCAGCTATACTTGGGATAAGCATGTAGGAAACCGTTCTATATCCTGTCTCCCCATCTTTGGCTTCCCAAAGGTGGCCTCCGTCAGAGTCCCCGGTCCATCCCAGGGTCTGTACCTTTAGAGTCTTCAGAATGAAACATTCAAAGGTCATACTTTTCTCACCATGATCAACAACTATCAAAGCATACTTTTTTATGTACTATTACACTGAATCGGGCTGCTAACCTCAGGGTCAGCAGTTCGAAACTACCAGCTGTTCAGCAGAAGAAAGATGAGGCTTTCTGTTCCCGTAAGGATTTACAGCCTCGGAAACCCTGTACAGGGTCGCTTTGAGTTGGAACCAACTCCACAGCATATAACAACAACAACACTGAGAAAGTCTCTATTTTCTCTATCCAACCAATAAAGAATGAAGAACATCTTGCCACATTTATTCTCAAGTAATTATTTCATCTTGTTGGTACCTTTAATTTATTTGATATGACTTTTCTATTCAGTGTCTTCTCAATTCCTATCACATGACTGGTTTAAGTGCCATAGAGTCAGTTCTGACTCGTAGAGACCCTGTACGAGGTTTCCTAGGAGCAGCTGGTAGATTTGAACCACCCACCTTATGGTTTACAGTCCAGTGCTTATCCTACAATGCCCCACCAGGAGTACAAATGATTGCGTGGGACCATGCCAATCGGATATACAGAGCTCTAACTCTGGGATTGGTTAGTCATGTCATCCCACTATACTTAAAAAGAGCCATCTCAGAAGCAGGAATAGACATTCCTAGGACTGCCAAGAAAGAAGAGCATGAGTGAAGCATGAGATCCCTACCTAGAAAAGTGATGATAGTAGAGAGAGACACAGTAGCTGTGGGCTTCTAGGCTCATGGACCCAGTAAAACTGAGTGCCTACAGATAGGGGGCTACCTTGCCAAATGTGCCCTTTGGGCATTTACAGATAGGCTAAAGGGCCTTTGTAATACTTTCCCAAGCAGGGAAGATGCCAAGGGGCCACATGGCTGAGAGGCTAAAGACAAGAGCAAAGTGTGCCTGCAGTATGGCAGAGAAGAGGCCTCCTGACTGGATAACTGCTATTTCCTGAGTAGTTTCTGGTCCTACATTGTACCCTGTTCACTTCCTTAATAAGCCCCATAATCCCGAGTATTGTTATGAGTTCTGTGTGGTCATTGCAATGGCTTATGGAACCCAGATGTGAAGCAGAGAGTGCTGTGGGAAGAATGGTTGGTGTTAGAATAGAGGAAAGAAGGTTGTAGGGTGGAAGCATGTCTGACCTCCACTTCATAGGATTCTGCCTTTGGCTGGTTTTGAGTTTGATTATCCTTCCCCCTTGTGAAGTCAGACATGGCACCCACACGATTTTTATATCACCTCAATGACATCCAGAAATTCCAGGTTCATTCAAGATTCACCAACTTGACTTAATGTGTTTTTCTGTCACAGAATTCCTGTTATTCTGTTTAATCCAGTCCTTCAGAGCTTGGCTCCATCCTAAGATGCATGGAACCTTCATTTCCAATTATTTATCCCTGCCTAACAACTACCTAGTGTGGTGCTGTGGGTTATTGTGCCAGACTGAAAAGCCGTTTGAGCTGCAAAATTGGTGGTTCAAGCTCACCAGCTGCTCCTCGGAAACCCTATACAGGGTCGCTATGGGTCGGCATAGATTCTACAGCACTTAACAACAACAACAACAATCACCCAAACGTAGTGGCATCAAATAGGAAACATTTTGATGAAGGTTTTGTGGCTCAGGAATTTGGGCAGGCTCCACTAGGGATAAAGCATTTTCATTCTATAATGTCTGGGGTCTCAGTTTGGTGACTTCAATGACTAGAGTGATTGGGATTGCTCAGTTGGGGCCCTATGTCTTATAAGTCAAGTCTGGCGGCTGTCTGTTTCCCTTATTCTTTTTTTTTTTTTCTGATAAGACTAAATTTGTTCAATATCCTAGTAAAAGTTTTCATTATAAGTATCCAATAGTATAAAAAGTACAAAACAGATTTAAGATTTCTAATATATTAATACAAAGTGCATGACTGCATACAGTAACCCTACAGGCAAAGAGAGGTGGAAGGGGAGAAGAAGACTATGGTTGCGGTCTAGTAATAAATAAATAAATAAAGACATAGAGATGATCCATATTATAGTATAGCCTACCACCAATACTGCAGCCAAATGTACAAAACAAAATAAGAGAAAGACGGAGAAAAGAAACCATTTCAAATACAACTCAGTATGAAGACGGTAAGTCTGGGACTCTTGTAATACACCTCAAAGGCTGTGGGAGAGCCACCCAACTCACCATGTGATCTGTGCATATGGTGGTACATAGCATGGAGGTTTTCGCTAAAAGAAAGAAATATAAAAACTTCAGTTTAGAACTATAAAACTATAGAATGTCCATAAATATTGGCTCACTCCTTATTGATATTTATACTATCCAGTTTTTTAAATGCAGTTTTAAAAATAAACACTGCATATTGTTACTATTAAGGTAGGCAAAATGCTCCTCCCTCAATTACGAACTCTTAACTGGTGA
>NW_006408536.1:994721-996839 GCF_000296735.1 Chrysochloris asiatica
TTCCAGATCATTTAACCTTTTTTAATAGAGTGTGTGTTTGTTCTCCATCATGTGGTAATGCTTTGGTACCAATTTAGGACTGGTTATCCTAAAAACTTGTCATTTTCCCAAGAGAAGCTTTGATTCTGTTTTAGAAGTTTCATATAAATAAAATCTTTATCAAATATTAATATGGAGGGAGCTTAAACTGGATACAACATATACAATCAAATTACCTCTCTGTATATTTAGTCATTACTTTCTGCTTCAAGGTATTTGTGCCTAAAACCTTAGTCTGTCCTGCTTAATATTTCAGTAGTATAGGCTTGAATCTTCAGAATGTTGGCAAGACCTTAATATTTCAAAATTATTTAACAAACACCTCTAGGGGCAAGTCCTTTTTACTGAGTTATGACAAATTTATTATCATGAGGGAAAACAAATGTAGCCAGCCATCTTTAAAAATGCCCCAACCACTGCTTCTCAATATAGAAAGACTAAAACTACATACGGTTTATCATACAACAAAATCCCATCTGTCCCCTGAAACTCCCCTTTCCCCTTTTCATTCATTAGAAGAGGATTTAAAACAACAACAACAGCAACAACAACAAAACACTTAAAGAGCACTTTACAGCATATGTACACTTTTTTGTGTGTGAACTAGATAGATACTGGCTTCAAAGTTTGTGGAACCAGGGAGGAAAATAACCCATTCAAAACCATTCGACATGTTGTCTTTTGGCAGAATAGCAAGTATACAGGTTAAAATAGGAGGGTTACTTTGTTGTGTCTTTCCAAACTTTAAAACTGTTTTTGTTCCCCTTTCACATAAAGCTCAGTCACCACTCCTGCGTGGAGATGGGGAGGGGCTCTGGCCCCTGCTTCTCTGGATTCTCAGCAGCTGCTTTCTTATTGCTGCAGCAAGGCTTTTGAATAGATGCGTGTGGCTGAGGACTTCCCTAAAGTGGCCTTTATAGATAATCCCACAACATATTTTATCTTTTCCAGTATGTAAGATCTAAAAAGGAAAAGACTGGTGTTCTGTTAGAGCCAGAAGCCATCTCTGTATCTGAATCATCATCTGACTGGTTACTGTAACAAGGAGACTGGGCTGGAGAGGCACTTGAGGTGGTACTGTGAGCATCAGAGTTATGACGTTTAAATTCCTTCTGTAGTTTACTGATCTGGTTGCTTTTTAATCCTGTTTCCAGATAGAGTTTTCACTTTCTTTGGTTTAAATGTAGTCTTTAGACTGGGCCCTGCCCTTGCATCTACCACATGGTTCCAATTTGGTTTTTTTGGGATACTGCTGGCAGCTTCTTCCATTTTTTCACAAGCAGGACGCAGGTGTTGCAGATGTCTCCTGAACGAGTCTCACGCAACCCAAAACAGCTCTGGAAGTCCTCTTCATAGCGTTTACTGTCAGTGAATCGTGAACTCGAGGACTTAGCTCTGCAAATACAGCAGCTGTCTATACTTTGGTACATCTTTGGCTTGTGAAAACCAAACATCTTTTCTTCTGAGCCACAGTCTTCCAAAAGCAGCTGTTTCACGCGCAAAAACGTTCCCGAGGTGCGGAGTGCACGCCAGAGCAGCCCCCTCCTCCTCCAACTCCCATGTCTAGAAAGATTGCCTTCTGCAGTTCTTCAGTTGCTACCACTGGCCTAGAAGGTGTAGATTCCCCCTTATTCTTCTTTACATCACATAAGCTGGAGCTGGAATGCCTAAGGTGGCTTCTTCTTTCATACATCTGGTGACTGGTCTGGGATTGCTGTAACGTTGAGGTGACTAGGCATCGGTTGCTCCATGGAGCCTTTCCACGTGGTTACCTTGTGCTCCTTCACAGCATGGAAGTGTCAGGATACTCAGGTTTCTTTCATGGTGGCTAATTTCCCCCCAGGACATTAAGAAAGTAATAAGGCAAACTAAACGAAGCTCTGATAGTGTAGTGGTTACAGTCTGGCTGGCAGCCTCAAGGTCAGTAGTTTCAAATAACCAGCGGTTCTGTGGGAGAAAGATGAGGCTTTCTGCTGGGGACAGCATATGCAGACACTGGGTTGATCAGTGGCAGCCCCATTAAACCACCTCTGAATATAATCAGTTTAACCCAGATGCTCTCCTTCCTCCTGAAAGTAT